>NC_053157.1:51562148-51642148 GCF_016835505.1 Polypterus senegalus
TTATCTACTTAATTGATAAGACATAACGACGGACTTACCCACACCTACCCATGAAATAGCCTTTGAGTCAATTGTCCAATTACTTTTGAGCCCCTGAAATGAAGGGATTGTGTTAAAAAAGTGTCGCAATTCAAAAGTCACAGGGTTGAAAAGCTCAGTGATGGTGGTGTTCTAACATGTCTGTGGTTTATTAGTTATGCAGTTCCAAATGCTAGGGTTTGGCAATACATTTCATAACTTTAAGTAATACTGTTTTGGCACAAGAGTCTGTGTTTAAGTAGGAGTTTTGGCCCAAACCTCCCATACTATGGACTTTAACAGCATTTCTCATGGCAGATCCCAAAAAATATTTTCTCACAGTGTAATGATGAAAACCTAAGCAAAAATGTATACTGTAATAAAAAGGTAACTTAAGCAATGTAGCATAATGATAATAAGCACAAAAGGCACATGAAAGAATGACATCTCTTCAGCAGCTTACACAGTATTAATGCATTGCTTATTGAATACATGGACCACAGTGACAAACTAAAAAATAATTGAGCTTCATGACCGCATACATGGTGCATTTTTGTTAAGTCCTAATACTCTAAAATGTGTTTTGCCCAAAATTTGGACAGATTGTTACTAATCATGTTTTAATTTTAGAATCCTTCGCTTGCGCAAGTGAAGATTGAAGAGGCAAAGAGAGAATTGGTATGTATTTGTTCTCCCCAAATTTACATTATAGAATTTTTAAGGAGTACTGAATATATTTGTCTAAAGAGCTAATTGTTTTTTTATTTTTCTGTTTAAGGCTTCAATTGATGCTGATCTTACAGTAAAGGTGGATATGATGGAAATGTTTTTACCTGAGCAGCACAAGAGGAGCATGTTTTAAAGATTTTTAGTGCATTATTAGATATTTAAATTTAGTGACTTTATAAATAAGGTCAGATGTTTTGATTTAATATTTATAATTCATTGCAAGCATATTTATGTTGTATATCCTGGTTAGTATAATACAGTACTTCATTTTTAATTAGGCCCATAGTCATTTGCTGTTTATTGGGCTGGGCATTAAATATCAGATACAAATTTCATTTTTTTCCCCCAAGTTTATTTCATTATACCTCAAAATCTTTATAAAGTCATCTCCATATTGCACCAGTTTATAATCGGCCCAATAAGTATCGTCATTTGTTTCTCATGTTTGCACTCTTCACCATTAAAATACATAATTTGGCCAATCAAGGGGTCCATTAGTAGTTGACAAGCTTAATGCTCCTCAATCCCAAAGACTTATGTTTGGTTAATTGGAAACAGGCATCGTAGTGCTAGTAGTGTAACTGAAGAAAATATAAAACTGGTTTGGGACCACCATTAAATATATAAAAAAAGAAGGAAATATTAATTTTAAATTATTAACCATTATTAAAGTCCCTTAGATGGATATATTGACAATAATATGTGTGATTATGTATGGACTTTAATTAACAAAATTGAGAACTTAAGAATATTCCATAAATTAGTAAATTACAGTAATGTATATTTCTACTGCATCTTAGCTCCTATAAGTGCACTTCAAAATATTGTTTTTGTGATAGATCGCATAGACTCTTGCTTTGAAATTTTTAGTTTTTTGACAATGAGAGTAAAATGCTCTTAAAAATAAAACTAGCTGAGTGATTAATATTTTGAAGAATGAAAAAACCTTTATCAGAAAGATGGCCATTTTCAACATTTGACATGGTAGCAACACTATTTTTAATACACTGAATGATTGTTTTTTCTTCCATACATTACTACAGGATTGATATATGCAAGTACTCCACTAAAAGTGTAAAAATGTTGTAGCATGTTGTCAAAAGATAATTTTGTTTAATGGAATTACAGTACATGAATTTAGAGATCGTATTCTGCAGTTTTTGGGCAAGTCAATAAACAACCTTACACATCTCATATGTAATGGGTTCCACATGGACATATGCTATGTGGTAACAGGCTTGAGTTCTTACTGTGTATTTCTTTGTTTTCCTTAATAGTGAAGGAAAACAAAATTGAGGTATGCAAGCTACAGTACATTTGATATGCTGGCAAAAAAATAAAATAATCATGTGTCATATATGCTTAATTTTTAATTGGATATGATGTGTTATTGTGCACTGTCAGTATTAAAAGTATTTTTAGCTTTAGAGGTTTAATAACTAATGAAAATCTGAATTAAATTAAAATGAGTAATACCATGTATGTTGTAGCACTAAAATTTATGAATTTGTTACATGTATTCATTCAATTAATTTATTTATGCATGTTTAAACCATTATGTTTTCTGGATTCTTACAATAAATGGACTTACATTTTCAGGTCTGTAATGTCCGTATCTTTTAGTTTTATTGAAAAAAATAAAATAATAAATGCTATTCCTGGACAATTACCTAACAGTGTTGGGAAGGGTCAATAAAGTTTCAAATTAAACATTATCTCCTCATTGTTCAGATTAAAAATTTTACAGTTAAATTTGAACTCCTGAATAGTTTCATGTGTCTGTTTTAATTTGTGAGCATACATAAACACATACACAGTATACATACATACAGTACATTCAGAAAGTATTCAGACCACTTCACTTTCTTTATACTTTGTGTTGTAGATTTAATTTTAAATGGATAAATTTCCATTTTCACTCATCCGTCTATGCTCAGTAACCCATAATAACAAACTGAACATGTTTTTAGAAATGTTTACAGATTTATTACAATCTAAAACTGAAATCTGTCACTCATATAAGCATTCAGATCCTTAATTCAGTACTTTATAGAAGCCCCTTATGCAGCCGTTACAGCTTCGAGTCATCTTGGGTAAGTCTCTACAGGCGATGTACCCTGCAGTTTGTCCCATTCTTCCTGGCAGATCCTCTCAAGCTCCATTTAAATCGGATGAGAAGAGTCTGTAAACTGCCACCGTCAGGTCTCTCCACAGTTGATCTTTGGTGAGCAAGTCTGTGCTTTGGCTGGATCACTCAAGAACAATCACAGACTTGTCCCAAAGCCACGCCAGCATTGTCTTGGCTGTATAATTCAGGTCATTGTCATGCTGAAAGTTAAACCTTCGCCTGACTCTGGATCAGGTTTTCTTCAAGAACCTCTGTGTATTTATCAATTTTAGATAAAATCTACAACATAAGTGTGTTGAAAGTGAAGGGGTCTGAATGTGGACAAAATAAGTGAATTCGTCAGCACAGATCAAGTTTGGTCATGTAAAGCAACCAATATTCTGTATAGTTTAATAGTCTATAGAAGCATTTGATTAGTTAATAAAGGGTAATTTCTTCCTGTAATTGCCTGATTGCCGCAGGTATAGAGAAGGTTTTGACATTACGTGGCAGGGTTATTAATGCGTGGTGTTGCATAAAGCCTTCAGATTATATTTTCTTAAACCTATGTGGAAAGTGGAGAGCTGCATATATCAGAGAAAATACATTTTTAATACTAAACTAAAAGAAATATTGACTGAAGGCCATACTGTGGCTGGGAATACTATGCATAATCAACAATTTGGAATATATTGAAAATATAACAAGCTGATTAAGAAGTGGCAATATTTTAGAATACCTAGCAGATGCCAGTGATATATGACACTCACCATAAGGAGAGAGAAAATCTTTAGAAGGACAGAGAATCTTTGGAGGACAGTCAAGGCAATGTTGCCTTTGGGGTATAAGGCCACCAGAGGACTTCAAAAGGAGCCATAGCTTGGTGTCTGTGTTGTAAAATTTATGTCTGAACCTAAAACTTGGAAAGGGTTTAAAGTTGCCTTACGCAGAATATGGCTATTACGTAAGCTGAGATAAGGATTCAGCTGGTGAGAGTAAAAAGGCCGCAACAGACCGTTTATTAGTAGAAGAGCTTTGGGAGGTCCTGGGGGATCTTGGAGGTAAAACAGTCAGGGAAACCTGTACAAGTAGACCTGAAAGTGCTCCATATTGTAATGTTTCATTCCTTTTGTATTCCCATTTTTTTTTTAGAAAACATTACAGAACACCTTACACTTACATATACTGTATGTAAGTTTGTTACAGAACAGCAGGGCATACAATAAACAATATTTTATATACCGTAATATTCAGATTCAACATCAACGCCATCCTCAACCCATCTAGAGAGCTATGAAATAGGACAAACCGTTGTGTTGTTCTGACTGAAAGGGCAACATTAATAAATTCTTGCTAAATTTAAAAGAAGCTTTGAACAGTTCTTCAAATGTATTTATTTTTTTCTCATTTTTAACAGGACACCTTTTTCCCCCCAAAGCATTAAGTGTAAGTTATCACAATACATTTTTCATTATGCAGTATTATAATGACTGGTGATACACCGGACACTGTTAGAAGTGGATTTGGAGTATTAGTGTATTCAATATTGTCTCACAAGAAAGCAAAAGATTTATTAACCTTCACTGTGAATAATTTATCATTCCACTTGGTGCATATGTGCTAGCCATGATTAATTTAGCTCCATTCATTTTCCCAACCATTATAGTGTAGCAGCACTGTAAATCAGAGATTAGCTCAGTAGTTACAAGTGAGGTTGCTTATTAATCAATATTCCAACTCCTTTAGTATTCTTTTAATAGCTTAAATTGAATAACTGACCTACCCTAGATTGATCTCTTATGTTTAAATGGGTCAACTGCAGGAAGAATTCATGATTGAGACTTTTAACATTCCATGTAACAAAACTGCATGATTTACCCATGTAATCAAGTCGTTAGTGTGATATGATGGTATCATTTAAATAAGGACGCTGGGGTTCACGTTCAGGATCCTCCCTCAATGAAGTTTGTTTGTTCTCTCATTGTTTGTGTGGATTTTCTCATATGGCCTTTGTGTGTGTGTATATAAATATATATATCCATCCATTATCTAACCCGCTATAAATAAATAAATAAATATTATATATATATATATATATATACACAGTGCATCCGGAAAGTATTCAGAGCGCATCACTTTTTCCACGTTTTGTTATGTTACAGCCTTATTCCAAAATGGATTAAATTCATTTTTTCCTCAGAATTCTACACACAACACCCCATAATGACAACGTGAAAAAAGTTTACTTGAGGTTTTTGCAAATTTATTAAAAATAAAAAAACTGTAAAATCACATGTACATAAGTATTCACAGCCTTTGCTCAATACTTTGTCGATGCACCTTTGGCAGCAATTACAGCCTCAAGTCTTTTTGAATATGATGCCACAAGCTTGGCACACCTATCCTTGGCCAGTTTAAGCCCATTCCTCTTTGCAGCGCCTCTCAAGCTCCATCAGGTTGGATGGGAAGCGTCGGTGCACAGCCATTTTAAGATCTCTCCAGAGATGTTCAATCGGATTCAAGTCTGGGCTCTGGCTGGGCCACTCTAGGACATTCAGAGTTGTCCTGAAGCCACTCCTTTGATATCTTGGCTGTGTGCTTGGGGTCGTTGTCCAGCTGAAAGATGAACTGTCGCCCCAGTCCGAGGTCAAGAGTGCTCTGGAGCAGGTTTTCATCCAGGATGTCTCTGTACATTGCTACAGTCATCTTTCCCTTTATCCTGACTAGTCTCCCAGTTCCTGCCGCTGAAAAACATCCCCACAGCCTGATGCTGCCACCACCATGCTTCACTGTAGGGATGGTATTGGCCTGGTGATGAGCGGTGCCTGGTTTCCTCCAAACGTGACGCCTGGCATTCACACCAAAGAGTTCAATCTTTGCCTCATCAGACCAGAGAATTTTGTTTCTCATGGTCTGCGTCCTTCAGGTGCCTTTTGGCAAACTCCAGGCGGGCTGACATGTGCCTTTTACTAAGGAGTGTCTTCCGTCTGGCCACTCTACCATACAGGCCTGATTGGTGGATTGCTGCAGAGATGGTTGTCCTTCTGGAAGATTCTCCTCTCTCCACAGAGGACCTCTGGAGCTCTGACAGAGTGACCATCGGGTTCTTGGTCACCTCCCTGACTAAGGCCATGTTCCCCCGATCGCTCAGTTTAGATGGCCGGCCAGCTCTAGAAAGAGTCCTGGTGGTTTTGAACTTCTTCCACTTATGGATGATGGAGGCCCCTGTGCTCATTGGAACCTTCAAAGCAGCAGACGTTTTTCTGTAACCTTCCCCAGATTTGTGCCTTGAGACAATCCTGTCTCGGAGGTCTACAGACAATTCCTTTGACTTCATGCTTGGTTTGTGCTCTGACATGAACTGTCAACTGTGGGACCTTATATAGACAGGTGTGTGCCTTTATGTTCATTTATATTCATTATTATTATGTTATATTATTATTATATTATATTCATTTATGTTAGGTAGAATGCCCAGAGGGGACTGGGCGGTCTCATGGTCTGGAATCCCTACAGATTTTATTTTTTCTCCAGCCGTCTGGAGTTTTTGTTTTTTCTGTCCCCCCTGGCCATTGAACCTTACTCTTATTCGATGTTAATTAATGTTGATTTATTTTGTTTTATAATTGTGTCTTTCGTTTTTCTATTCTTTAATATGTAAAGCACTTTGAGCTACTGTTTGTATGAAAATGTGCTATATAAATAAATGTTGTTGTTGTTGTTGTTGTTGTTGTTTCCAAATCATGTCCAATCAACTGAATTTACCACAGGTGGACTCCAATTAAGCTGCAGAAACATCTCAAGGATGATCAGGGGAAACAGGATGCACCTGAGATCAATTTTGAGCTTCATGGCAAAGGCTGTGAATACTTATGTACATGTGCTTTTTCAATTGTTTTATTTTTAATAAATTCGCAAAAATCTCAAGTAAACTTTTTTCAATGATGCACTGTATATATATATATGTTTCTATTTAATTGGATTGGTGTTCTGTCCAGGCATTGTTCCTACCTTGTTCCCTAAGGTTGCTCGGAAAGGCTCCAGCTACAGAAAGTCTGTTTCCTCATGAAATTTCACTGTTCATCAACTACAATTTCGGGTTCAAGTACTGTTACAGTTTAGAATTAGGTAAGGAAACAATACATTACCATGTTATTACAATATGAAATGCTGGCAATTATCACTACACAATAGTTACATGCGTGGACACGTATACTTGAAAACATTGAGGATATCTGTTAAGTTATTGGCTAAAAGTGTACCACAAACCATCGAACCCCTCCAAAAACAGCCTAGCAATCATTAAAATAAGATTAAGACTACGATAAAAGATAACTATACTGATATTAAACAAGGAAACAATCGTGAATTATTATCAGTAATAAATTATAGATACATTTATGTTAAATATAATGTACAGACAGGAACGCAGAAGATTAAAAAAACTGATTAAGTAAGATCGAGATGAAGCAGACAAAGATAAAGTAAGACATACTCACCATCTCATCGTTCAGTGTAACTAACTACCCAATATAGTGATGTCACTTAATGTAATTGCTAAATTCTCTGCAGTAATTAATTGTTCTGGGAGGGCATCGACTTCGTTTTCTAGAGCAGCAACTTTTTTTTTCTCAGTTGTCCTGAGGGGAATCTTAGCACGCATTCATTATCATTGAGTTGAGCACCGATCACCATCATTTAAATATCATCGTTGTCTTTCATCAGTCTTAAAGTATAATTAAGGTGTCCACGTCTTTCATATCCACCCCTAGAAAACTTTTATTCCTCAGATTTTTCCATTCACATGCATCTTCTACACTGCTTCATTTAGGCAGCACCAGAAGTATGCTGGAGACAGATAAGCCATCGGCATCCGGACGGGACAAACAACGCGCTCATGATGCAGGCAAAGTAGTCGGATCTCTTCGGCTTCTCGAGTCTCCGCTGCATTTTATTTCTCGAACTCCGCCTCACCATATGACAGGCGGTAGACTCGCTCTTTTTTGTCTCTGGTGATGTGGTAAAAATTTGTCGGAGATACGACATTTGTTTGCTTAGCAGACGCTTTTACCCAAAGCGACTTGCAAAAGAGTGCAAGATAATCGAGTAAACATCAGTCTGGGCTGGGGGATTGTTGAGAATAAGTGTTTGTAGGACAAGGTTTTTAAAAAATGATTATCACATATTGAACAGCTCAAAACAAATGCCAACTAGTTGCAACACCTAGGTTACAATGTCACAATCGGATCAGAATTAGAATTCACTTTATTGGGCAGGTACACTAACGTGTACTAGAAATTTCCGTTCCGTTTGCCTGAGGGAAGCCTTTGGAATAGGTGATGTCCTGTGTGAGTCAGATCAGCAATGACCTTTGCAGCACACTTCCTTACAGGACTTGAATGTGAGGTAAATTACAGCCTATGATCTTTTCACAGGTTCTGACGATGTGTTATAAATTGGCCTTAGCCTGAAAAGAGGCAGCACTGAGCCAGTTATAGGTGAGGTCAGAATGGATTCGATAAAGGCTGTATACAATATCTAAAAGCTATGTGGACGCAGTAGGTCACTGGAATGATCTGACTGTGGCGTAATAAAAGGAGATCATTGCACGGCCCAAATGTCTGAGAAGCGTCTTTTACTTCGTGTGGACTCTATTGCGTGTCCACCCAGTGGTTGTTAAGCAGCTGTAGGTAAAACATCTTTCACAGCACCGTCTTAAACTAGTTAGCCGCGAGCCCACTGTATCATCTGCTGCCCTCTAGTGGTAATCGAAGAAGCGGACTAACTTAAACGTTTTCCTGCTGTCACAGTTGTTCTCAACGTCTTTTTCTCCAAGGGCCTCCAGAAATGAGAACCCTCTGTTTGAGGGCAAAAATATGAGAGGATCCCCCTTCACATGCCATGATATTCTGTCCTCTTAGATGTATTAACAAAATAATATTTGCTGCTAATGCTATTAAAAGCATAAGGCTAAAATTAACAAGCCATTTCAAAAACAGCCTCTGTGTGTGTACTTTGTAAATAAAAGTTATTTTAAATAATGCTCAAATTTCTTAATCATAGCACAAAGCACATTGGCCTTTTTTAGCGATACATAATGACCAGTACTGCGGTGGGCTGGCGCCCTGCCCAGGGTTTGTTTCCTGCCTTGAGCCCTGTGTTGGCTGGGATTGTCTCCAGCAGACCCCCGTGACCCTGTAGTTAGGATGTAGTGAGTTGCATAATGGATGGATGGATAATGACCAGTAATTACTAAAATAAAGAATTTGTTACTTCAGAAATTTTTGGTAACAGCAAAAGCTGCTCCCTACTCACTCAGCTTAAGTATTACTTGTTAAATTATGAATGCAAAAATAATGTATTTTTCAAAATAAAAAACTACTACTTTTTAAAATGAAGAATTAGGCGCTACAGATATTTTTTCATAACTTAATTACTGAAGATTGTCTTTCCATCAGCGACATTTAACACAGTGAAGATGCAAATGTGTTTTCTATCCACAAACAACAGTAAGTCCAGTGGAAAAGAAAAAGGAATTGCTGTGGCAGCAATGAGGTAATCTGTAGAAGGACAGTCTGCCCTAACACCTGTGCTGATTTAAAAAGTGAGTGGAGCGATAGCAGTGGTGTGTGTCGAGCTGCATCTCATACATGAATCCGTCACATCTTTGGCATCATTCTAAAACACAAAACATTCTTAATGGCATTCTGGCATGTCACCTCCTTTTCACTTTTTCTATTGGGTTACTGGGAGCATCCCGTTCCCATTGTAAGTTCAGGTTAGTAGCTGTGGTGCATTGTGTAGCTGAGATAAATGGGAGCGGACATTGGAGACACACTTTAATGCCACGGTACAATGATGCAATCTAATTTAAAGGGAGTCTTTGAGAAAACTGACAATCGTGTACACTGTACAGTATATTACATATTTTGAACACTGATAAAGCAGTGTGCTTTAAAAGGCTAAATTTGATACACCTGCCATAGTTTGAACTTTAATTATTTGAGCATTTTGCTATTTTATCATTATTTTCAGTCATCTTGTGGTCCCCCTTGATACTTACTGAGGCTCCCTAGTGGAGAACAACTGCTCTATTACACTGAACAATAAAGATTTTCCTTCCTTAACACTTTTGGGTGTATTTTATGGATTTAGGCATGCTGATCACTAACATTACCTTTACATTATCATGTACAGTTTTATTGCATTTAGCTATTTTTGTGGTTTCCTCTCATATAAGCTTACATGTACAGTAAAACAATTACAAATGGAACATCTGCAAAGATCAAACATATTTTGCCTCCTCTTGATATAAAATTTGGGCCAAAGAAAAATTATGTGAAAACAATTAATGAGGAAGGTGAAGAATTTTAATATCTGAAACATACATTTCAACAAATAACTGGTGCCAAAATTAAGGCAGGCATTTCTGTTGGTGAAGAAATCAGACACATCAATGTAAAGCGGTTGGAAGACCTGTTTTTAGGGCAGGAGGAAATCTCATGGAGGTGTTTTCTTGGCAGCTACAGTGCACCAAACTACTGTATATCCAGCTGGCTGAGAACATGCTTAAAGCATACAAAACCCTGTTGTGCAACATGTTGCCAATGATTAATTTTCTGCATTCACACTTGGACTACTTATCTTAAGGGAGTGAGGAACATGGTTAAAGGTTTCACCACGACATTGCAACAATAGAAAAACTGTATCAGGGCAAGTAAAATCTATCAATGCTGGCCAACTATTGTTGGATACAGAAAGGAGAAGCATCAGATGGCAAATACAAAGGAAAATCAACAGCAGAGCATTTTTACCTCAATTGAACTAATGCAGTGTGTCAGCATCATTAAGGGATTAAAAATACTAAATTGAATAAAAGTTAATTCCATGTTTCTCCAAATTCCTAAGTAATACAGTCAATCTTAAATTATATTTGTATTCAGCTTGGAGCTATCTACTGTAATGACCAACATTTTACAGGAAGCAAAACCTTTGGAAATAAGTTTGGAGGTGACGTATTAGCTGAGTAACCTTTATCAGGCGTCCGAAAGCTAAACAGCAGAAACTTTGTCTCTTACCTTTTTTTCCTCATGGCAATAATCTTTACTTTATCAGTCTTTAAAGGGATTGTTATGTTACTTTTTCGGAACACTTTCTGCTCTGTCTTGCATCTACTAGTTGCTATGTTGAAAACCAGTGTAGTCCAGTAGGGAGCTAGTGCTCTAGTCTTACAAACGTCTGCAGCGTGGTATGGAATAATATTTTTGCCAAAATAAAATAAATAAAGTATCAAGTATGAAAGAAATAATCATATGAAAAAGTATAGTGATATATATATATATATATGAGGGACGTTGAAAAAGTTTCCAAACTTTTTTAAACTCTATTAATAATTTCAAAAACAAATTACATCACTTTTCTACACAGTCACCTTCGTTTGCCGAAGCATTGTACCAACTTTTTAATGCCTAATTACTATTCCTCATGCCCTCACAGTTTCCAATGAAAATATAAACGTGTGGAAACTTTTAGAACGTCCCTTGTACAAATATGTATGAATATGTGTTTGTATGCAAATATATATATATATATATATATGCATTGTGGTCCCCGGCTGGGGCTGGAGCCCGGCCAGGACGCCCAGGAGGACCAGAGGAGGGCTTGTGCCTCCTCCAGACCGCGAGGGGGCGTCCGTCCTGGTTATGTTAGGGGCCTCAGGTAGAGGGCTTGGAAGCCCAGCCCTGTAGGGACCCGTGGCCACCGCCAGGCGGCGGTCCAATGCCGGTTTATCCCGTGTGGTCCTCGGCCGGGACGCCTTGGAGGACCAGAGGAGGGCGTGTGCCTCCTCCAGACCGAGGGGGGAGCGTCCGTCCTGGTTATGCAGGATGCCTCGGGTAGGGGGCTTGGAAGCCCAGCCCTGTAGGGACCCATGGCCACCGCCAGGCGGCGCCCCAGTGCCTTATCATCCCGGGAGCCCGGCACTTCCGTCACACCAGGAAGTGCCGGGGGGAAGATGACAGGGGACACCCGGACGGCTTCCGGGTGCGCAGCCGGCACTTCTGCCACACAGGGGTGTGGCCAAGTCTAATTGCCGGGAAGCAGCTGGAGCCCATCCGGGTTCCCATAAGAGGGGCCGCCTCCCTCCAGTCATTGGTGGATGTCGGGAGGTAGCGAGACAGAGCTGGGGAAAGGATTGGAGGCGGCCAGGAAGAGAAGGCACAAAGGGGGGAATCGGTGCAAGAGGCACTGGGGTTGATGTACGAATAATTGTAAATATTGTAAATAAACAGTGTGTTGGGTGAACTTATGATGTCCGTCTGTGTGTGTCCGGGCCAGCTTTCACAGCATATAAAACTATATATATATATATAAAAACTATATACTATATATATATATAACTATTTGCCCCCTTCCTGATTTCTTATTCTTTTGCATGTTTGTCACACAAAATGTTTCTGATCATCAAACACATTTAACCATTAGTCAAATATAACACAAGTAAACACAAAATGCAGTTTTTAAATGATGGTTTTTATTATTTAGGGAGAAAAAAAAATCCAAACCTACATGGCCCTGTGTGAAAAAGTGTGGTGTTCAACCTGAGTTCAATTTCCGTAGCCACCCCCAGGCCCGATTACTGCCACACCTGTTTCAATCAAGAAATCACTTAAATAGGAGCTGCCTGACACAGAGAAGTAGACCAAAAGCACCTCAAAAGCTAGACATCATGCCAAGATCCAAAGAAATTCAGGAACAAATGAGAACAGAAGTAATTGATGATTGCCAAGACTTTTGGGAAAATACCTTGTGGACTGATGAGACAAAAGTTGAACTTTTTGGAAGGCAAATGTCCCGTTACATTTGGGGTAAAAGGAACACAGCATTTCAGAAAAAGAACATCATACCAACAGTAAAATATGGTGGTGGTAGTGTGATGGTCTGGGGTTGTTTTGTTGCTTCAGGACCTGCAAGGCTTGCTGTGATAGATGGAACCATGAATTCTACTGTCTACCAAAAAATCCTGAAGGAGAATGTCCGGCCATCTGTTCGTCAACTCAAGCTGAAGCGATCTTGGGTGCTGTAACAGGACAATGACCCAAAACACACCAGCAAATCCACCTCTGAATGGCTGAAGAAAAACAAAATGAAGACTTTGGAGTGGCCTAGTCAAAGTCCTGACCTGAATCCAATTGAGATGCTATGGCATGACCTTAAAAAGGCGGTTCATGCTAGAAAACCCTCAAATAAAGCTGAATTACAACAATTCTGCAAAGATGAGTGGGCCAAAATTCCTCCAGAGCGCTGTAAAAGACTCATTGCAAGTTATCACAAACGCTTGATTGCAGTTATTGCTGCTAAGGGTGGCCCAACCAGTTATTAGGTTCAGGGGGCAATTAGTTTTTCACACAGGGCCATGTAGGTTTGGATTTTTCTCCCTAAATAATAAAACCATCATTTAAAGACTGCATTTTGTGTTTACTTGTGTTATATTTGACTAATGGTTAAATGTGTTTGATGATCAGAAACATTTTGTGTGACAAACATGCAAAAGAATAAGAAATCAGGAAGGGGGCAAATAGTTTTTCACACCACTGTATATATATATTGTCACAGACGGCTGGGGTTCTTACCCGGCCGGGACGCCTAGAAGGTCCGGAAGGTGGCAGTAAAAGCTTCCGGGTCAGGAGGACACAACCATCCTGGAGCAGGAGAGGACCACGGGAGAGGAGGAGAGACTTTCCAACTCGTTGGGACCCGTGGCCACCGCCAGGGGGCATCTTAAGCCTCCTAGAACCTGAGGGAACATTACTTCCGCCACACTTGTCAAGATGGCGGAGGAACCTACCAGGGACGCCTGGAGTGCTTCCGGGGCAAAGGGCAGCACTTCCGCCACACCAGGAAGTGCTGCCGGAAGATCGTCATCAGCCACCTGGAGCACATCCGGGCAGGAATAAAAGGCGCCGCCTCCCAGCAATCGGAGAGCTAGAGTCGGGAGAGGGAGCAGGACGAAGCTCCCAGGAGGAGATTGGCGGCCAAGGACTGAGAGAAAGAAAGTTCATTTTGGGTGATTATTGCTTTGTGCATTGTGTGGTGTTTGGGACTGTGTTTATTTTGTGAATGAATGAACGTGTGATTTTTATAAAGATGTGGTCTCCGACTGGTGGTGTCCGGGCAAGTCTCACAATATATATATATATATATATATATATATATATATATATATATATATTGTCGCGGATGCCAGGGGCGACAACCCGGCCGGGACGCCTTGGAGGACCTGGTTGCTTTGGGGGCCACGGCTTCAGGGCATGGAAGCCCCACCCTGTAGGGGCCCGTGGTCACCGCCAGGAGGCGCCCCAATGCCTTGGGGACTTGTAACCTCAGCACTTCCGCCACACCAGGAAGTGCTGGGGGGAAGATTTAGAAGGGCACCCGGAGAGCTGCCGGGAACCACCTGGGGCTCATCTGGGAGCGTATAAAATTCATTCGAGGCTAGAGTTGGGTGGAAGAAGAACAAGACACGAGAGAGGTGTGGAGGCGGCCCGAAGAAAGGCATTTGTGAGGCCAGGACTGTGCGTTTGGGGTGTTTTGTGCACATTGAATTGGGTCTGAGTGACCATTTATTCTTGTAAATATTGTAAATAAAATGTGTGGTGGTGAAGAACAACATGTCCGCCTGTCTGTGTCCGGGTCAAGTCCACAATATATACTGTATATATATACAGTGGTGTGAAAAACTATTTGCCCCCTTCCTGATTTCTTATTCTTTTGCATGTTTGTCACACAAAATGTTTCTGATCATCAAACACATTTAACCATTAGTCAAATATAACACAAGTAAACACAAAATACAGTTTTTAAATGATGGTTTTTATTATTTAGGGAGAAAAAATCCAAACCTACATGGCCCTGTGTGAAAAGTAATTGCCCCCTGAACCTAATAACTGGTTGGGCCACCCTTAGCAGCAATAACTGCAATCGAGCGTTTGCGATAACTTGCAATGAGTCTTTTACAGCGCTCTGGAGGAATTTTGGCCCACTCATCTTTGCAGAATTGTTGTAATTCAGCTTTATTTGAGGGTTTTCTAGCATGAACTGCCTTTTTAAGGTCATGCCATAGCATCTCAATTAGATTCAGGTCAGGACTTTGACTAGGCCACTCCAAAGTCTTCATTTTGTTTTTCTTCAGCCATTCAGAGGTGGATTTGCTGGTGTGTTTTGGGTCATCGTCCTGTTGCAGCACCCAAGATCGCTTCAGCTTGAGTTGACGAACAGATGGCCGGACATTCTCCTTCAGGATTTTTGGTAGACAGTAGAATTCATGGTTCCATCTATCACAGCAAGCCTTCCAGGTCCTGAAGCAGCAAAACAACCCCAGACCATCACATTACCACCACCATATTTTACTGCTGGTATGATGTTCTTTTTCTGAAATGCTGTTCCTTTTACGCCAGATGTAACGGGACATTTGCCTTCCAAAAAGTTCAACTTCTGTCTCATCAGTCCACAAGGTATTTTCCCAAAAGTCTTGGCAATCATTGAGATGTTTCTTAGCAAAACTGAGACGAGCCCTAATGTTCTTTTGCTTAACAGGGTTCTTTTGCTTAACAGTGGTTTGCGTCTTGGAAATCTGCCATGCAGGCCGTTTTTGCCCAGTCTCTTTCTTATGGTGGAGTCGTGAACACTGATCTTAATTGAGGCAAGTGAGGCCTGCAGTTCTTTGGACGTTGTCCTGGGGTCTTTTGTGACCTCTCGGATGAGTCGTCTCTGCGCTCTTGGGGTAATTTTGGTCGGCCGGCCACTCCTGGGAAGGTTCACCACTGTTCCATGTTTTTGCTATTTGTGGATAATGGCTCTCACTGTGGTTCGCTGGAGTCCCAAAGCTTTAGAAATGGCTTTATAACCTTTACCAGACTGATAGATCTCAATTACTTCTGTTCTCATTTGTTCCTGAATTTCTTTGGATCTTGGCATGATGTCTAGCTTTTGAGGTGCTTTTGGTCTACTTCTCTGTGTCAGGCAGCTCCTATTTAAGTGATTTCTTGATTGAAACAGGTGTGGCAGTAATCAGGCCTGGGGTGGCTACGAAATTGAACTCAGGTGTGATACACCACAGTTAGGTTATTTTTTAACAAGGGGGCAATTACTTTTTCACACAAGGCCATGTAGGTTTGGATTTTTTTTCTCCCTAAATAATAAAACCATCATTTAAAAACTGCATTTTGTGTTTACTTGTGTTATATTTGACTAATGGTTAAATGTGTTTGATGATCAGAAACATTTTGTGTGACAAACAGGCAAAAGAATAAGAAATCAGGAAGGGGCAAATAGTTTTTCACACCACTGTATATATATATATATATATATATATATATATATATATATATATATATATATATATATATATGTATATAAAATCCTTAGCATAAAAGTGCAATGATTTTGTGCAACGATTTTATGTCATGTTTTAAATCTGGCTTATTTTAAAACCTATATATACAGTATATGTTAGGTATCATTCTTTTCAGAATTTATCAAACTTTAATATGTTGTTCTTAGATTTTCAGATTCTTATTCTATTTTTAAATTATAAAATAAAAAATATCAAAAACTCATGTCCCGCAAGACGAGAATTTGTACCAAGAGATTTAACCACACCTGGGGCCAGAAATAAAAGACAAAGAGTAGATGACAAAGACAGCTGCTGTACAGCCTTTTAAATGTTGAAAACACCGCGTGAGATGCAGATCACATGGCACGGCAGCAGCAGTAGCAGCAGCAAGCCAGCACCTGATCGAAAAAACTGTATTTGTTTCCCATTGTTTCACCGTTTAAAAGGGGGTTTCGGAGGAGCAACCGTGTCTCCTTGGGGTGTGTTCAGATCCCCGGCCTTCACAACACGAGTGGCAGAGACGTGAAGTAACTGGCATGTAGCACAGGCCACGGGGTTGGCGAGCAAAATGAGCAGGGGTTAACCCCCTAGTATGTATATTATCCTCTTTAATAAAACCCGTGTGTGCGTCCAGGTGTCCGTGTGTGTGTCTTCTGGTGAAGTGCACATACATGGGGCCGCACATGTTCAATTTCTCCCTGTGCATTCCCTGTGCAGAGAGAGAGAGAGAGAGACACACACACACAGGCGCGCGAGACACACACAGACACACACACACACACACACAGGTGCACGAGAGAGACACACAAGAGTGTGAGAGAGACACACACACAGGCGCACAAGACAGACACATACACACACAGGCACGTGAGACACACACACACACAGGAGCGAGAGAGGGAGACACAGGAGTACAAGAGAGACACACACACAGGCACGCAAGAGAGACACAGCGCTATAGCACGAACTCATGTAGTGCTAGTTTTCTCTGTTGTTAAAGGTTTTCTCAGTGTTATTCAATGTTTTTATATTTAGTTTACTATTACGCTGTGTATTCTATGGAATAATTAACTATATTTGTGCTTAAAAACTTAAAAATATATATATTAACATACAGTTCGTACGGTCTGGAACGGATTAATTATATTTACATACAATCCTATCCTATATTACTTTGGTTCATGACCAAATCGAGTTTCGACCAGAGTTTTGGAACGAATTATGGTCGTGAACCGAGGTTCCACTGTATTACTGTCAGAGAAAATTACAGGCATTTTACGGAAATACAAACCAGTATTACTGCGAGAGAAAACAAAAGGCACACAATACAGTGACACATATTACAGCCACATACAAGGTCCCTTGCCATTTAATATAGATTGTTCCTACTGATGTTTATGCACTACTGTTTTAGCGCCCGTTTTTGTAACGGGCTAAATGTCTAGTATATATATATATATATATATATATATATATATATATATATATATATATATATACAGTGGTGTGAAAAACTATTTGCCCCCTTCCTGATTTCTTATTCTTTTGCATGTTTGTCACACAAAATGTTTCTGATCATCAAACACATTTAACCATTAGTCAAATATAACACAAGTAAACACAAAATGCAGTTTTTAAATTATGGTTTTTATTATTTAGGGAGAAAAAAAATCCAAACCTACATGGCCCTGTGTGAAAAGTAATTGCCCCTTGCTAAAAAATAACCTAACTGTGGTGTATCACACCTGAGTTCAATTTCCGTAGCCACCCCCAGGCCTGATTACTGCCACACCTGTTTCAATCAAGAGATCACTTAAATAGGAGCTGCCTGACACAGAGAAGTGGACCAAAAGCACCTCAAAAGCTAGACATCATGCCAAGATCCAAAGAAATTCAGGAACAAATGAGAACAGAAGTAATTGAGATCTATCAGTCTGGTAAAGGTTATAAAGCCATTTCTAAAGCTTTGGGACTCCAGCGAACCACAGTGAGAGCCATTATCCACAAATGGCAAAAACATGGAACAGTGGTGAACCTTCCCAGGAGTGGCCGTCCAACCAAAATTACCCCAAGAGCGCAGAGACGACTCATCCGAGAGGTCACAAAAGACCCCAGGACAACGTCTAAAGAACTGCAGGCCTCACTTGCCTCAATTAAGGTCAGTGTTCACGACTCCACCATAAGAAAGAGACTGGGCAAAAACGGCAGATTTCCAAGACGCAAACCACTGTTAAGCAAAAAGAACATTAGGGCTCATCTCAATTTTGCTAAGAAACATCTCAATGATTGCCAAGACTTTTGGGAAAATACCTTGTGGACTGATGAGACAAAAGTTAAACTTTTTGGAAGGCAAATGTCCCGTTACATCTGGCGTAAAAGGAACACAGCATTTCAGAAAAAGAACATCATACTAACAGTAAAATATGGTGGTGGTAGTGTGATGGTCTGGGGTTGTTTTGCTGCTTCAGGACCTGGAAGGCTTGCTGTGATAGATGGAACCATGAATTCTACTGTGTACCAAAAAATCCTGAAGGAGAATGTCTGGCCATCTGTTCGTCAACTCAAGCTGAAGCGATCTTGGGTGCTGCAACAGGACAATGACCCAAAACACACCAGCAAATGCACCTCTGAATGGCTGAAGAAAAACAAAATGAAGACTTTGGAGTGGCCTAGTCAAAGTCCTGACCTGAATCCAATTGAGATGCTATGGCATGACCTTAAAAAGGCGGTTCATGCTAGAAAACCCTCAAATAAAGCTGTTACAACAATTCTGCAAAGATGAGTGGGCCAAAATTCCTCCAGAGCGCTGTCGAAGACTCATTGCAAGTTATCGCAAACGCTTGATTGCAGT
Source organism: Polypterus senegalus (assembly GCF_016835505.1). NCBI lineage: Eukaryota > Metazoa > Chordata > Cladistia > Polypteriformes > Polypteridae > Polypterus > Polypterus senegalus. The sequence continues at coordinate 51,581,247 of NC_053157.1, forward strand.
TATTGCTGCTAAGGGTGGCCCAACAAGTTATTAGGTTCAGGGGGCAATTACTTTTTCACACAGGGTCATGTAGGTTTGGATTTTTTTTTCTCCCTAAATAATAAAAACCATCATTTAAAAACTGCATTTTGTGTTTACTTGTGTTATATTTGACTAATGGTTAAATGTGTTTGATGATCAGAAACATTTTGTGTGACAAACATGCAAAAGAATAAAAAATCAGGAAGGGGGCAAATAGTTTTTCACACGACTGTATATATATATATATATATATAGACAAGGTGTAGTTCCTTTTATGATAATCTAAAATTATTAGTAATTATGAACATGTATTTTGTTCAAAGGTTTGTCGATATTATTATGTCCCTGAAATTACATCCAAATTACTTGCAAAATGAAATGTTAAAAAAATAAAATAAATAAATAAAAGTGGGCAAATAAATAAAAGTGGGCAGTAATTTGTATATAGGACTAGAACAGGATTACATGCCATCCCTTGAGTATAGCTTCATTAATCAAACACTGGCACTTGGCCTCCTTGAATTGACGGGAGATGGCTAACTTATACTCCCAGGGTACTGTTAGTAAGACTGCCACAATAGTTTTTGTGCTCCTGGATAGAAGAACCTTGTCTGGTAAGAGTGACGTTACTGCCACATCTTCCTGAATAAAAAAAAAAGATCCTTCTTGAAGTCAACCTGCATTTCCCGGTCTGAAGCTTAATGGAATATGGAGGGTGGGTTGTTTCCAGCTGTTCTTTCCTTTGGAAACTTATGTCCTCACCTTCAAAAATGGATAATCTCAGGTGCTTGTTGTTTGTTGGCTTTGACCCGCTGAAGATGTCCATTTAGCGATCTCTGTAAGAAATTTGTCATGCCTTCACCTGTGCTGGCTTTTTCCCAGTGCTTTAGGGCATGCACTCATAATATGATTCAGGTTCACAAAAAGTTGTTCCACACTGCCTGCAGGATGGGTCTTCTTTTTTACCCTATATCTTTAGGATTCTTGGGGCTGGCAAGAGATCAGCTACAGCACAAAGAAGAAAGGCCAACTTGCTCTAGTCAATCCCCCATAGTTCCTTCCAAGATAATGATTGTTTGAGTGCCCAATCCCACTGCATCCACTGCCCGTGGCATGCAGGCTCAACTGCCCTTATGCTCTTATGTCTTCTTCAGCTGCCTCTCTGACCCTCTGCCTCACCTGTTCTCTCTTGCCTTTGGCACTGGCCATGCTCCATTTCTTAGTGTTATAATTACCAAGTGGCATACCTTACCTTAATTACCTTGTCTGACTGTCTCATCCTCTGACAGAAAAACAGTGTGCTAAGTTCTTTTGCCTTGGTGGCTTTGAATTCTTCCACCACTGATGAAACATGATCTTACAGGTCTTGCTGTACAGGTTGACCAAGCTGAAAGTTGAGGAAACACCCAACTATTTCTGCACAAACTTTCTGCACAGTTTTTCCATTGCTTCCACTTGAGTCATGGAGAAGTCATACAACAAAAGTTGCCATTGAAGTCTGGATTCAATGCCATACTGGAAGCACCACAACACATAGTATTACCACAATAAACCACAATAAATGGTATTTATTTTTGGTTATGAAAAACAAATTTGTTAATTTGTGATTAATAAATTGCTTTTGATATCAGCTGTATGAGATGATTAGAATAATTTTGACTAAAACAGGCCATTCAGCCCAACAAGCTCACTAATCCAGTTTTCACCAAAATAACTTTGTCAAGTTTTAAAGGTCTCCACATAGATATGTAATACTGTATATGCTACCTGTCAAAGACAGGAAATAGAGTAAATGTAAAAAAAAATTGATATCTCTTGCCATATGTGTACCTTTAGCGCTCCTTGTGCTCCTTTCCTCAGTATCCTTTGTGTGTCTGAATCTCGTTTGACCAGTGTTCCCCCTCTTGAGTGCATTCCCATAAAGCTGGCTTCTCGGACTCTGTCATTTCCAGGCACCTTGCTCTCCTCCAGTCCACTTTTATACTTCCCTGTCTTTGAAGGTGACTCTCAGAATGCATCTTATGCCTTAACTCCTCCTCATGTACCTCACCCTGTGTTGCTAATCAAGAGGGAATTAAGGCTTCAACCTTACTACCTTTACTGAATACACCACCACCAGGCACATGCATATACTTACAAACTGTGAAAATCACATTTGCAGACAATAAATCAGGTTCAGGAATTAAAGAAGAAAATACTCCAAAATTTTATATCAGGTCAATTTCACCTTTTGTTTTTGTACTGTAATGTATGTATCAAACAGATAGATGATTGCTACATCACGTCTGCTGGAATTCAACTTTTGTTTAAATATCGTAGTTAACGAACATTAAATAAACATTTTTAAAAGACTTATGCCACTTTGAGGTAAAAAGGTGATTGTAAACGAGCGTTCTGGTGCCGTATAAAGTAAGCGATGGGAAGGTGTCTTTCGGTTGAGTTTGGTTTTATTATATGCGTCTAACCTCCTTAAGTGGCCTCGTTGTCTGCCACGTTGATGGTTGTTTCTGTCTACGTCGGCGACTCCGCAGAATTGGACTGCAAGTTGATGCTGATGCTCCTGGAAACGGTGATAACAGCCCTCTCTTGACTATCTGTATAGTCATTCTCATTAGTTTCAACTTTGATATTTCTATATGTACCTATTGAAATCGTTATTCTATTTACGTAAGTAAATAGTACTTAAATAGTACTCTGGTATAGTTTTATGTACGACATGGTCATTTGTTTCTATCAATTTGTTATGGTTATCTTAGCTGCACCACTTAGCTCTCTTTTGAATGACCATCCATATATAGGTTCCCTATTTTTTTGCGACACTGTAAAAATCAAATGTACAATATATGATCTATGGGACACCTACTCTGATCATGCCCCACAACCAGGACTCATATTTTTCTTTAAAATGCTTTTTATTTATGCCTGACTGGATAGGTTTATAATCGAGAGGATCAAAGTGGGATAAACGTGTGTGCTTCATACCGGATTATTGTGGGTGTCTGCGATATCTATGAAAACTTGGGCTTTTCCTATTATTGGCCGTTTTTCTTTGCCATTTGCTAAGGCTCCTTTGCGAGCAGAACCACAAGATGTTCACTCAAGTCACGCTGTTGGTAGATCCGACCATATATATTATATTCTTCTTTAGTCAAACTCATAATATTAGACCGGCGTATTGGAAATATAATGTCATTAAATTAAGGAGTTTTTGTAAAAAAAAATAATAATAATAATAACGCCTTTTAAAATCAAGAAATTAGATGTCACTTGGGCTTATTTTCCACTAGTCTTGTTTAATATAAACCAAATATACTGTTTACCTTTATTACTTATTAATTCTTTTGGTCTCTGTGCACTTCCCTTAATTTTGTGGTTCACAGAAAAATTTAGCCTAACTCAGAGCAAATACTAGATAATGTAAATCATGATTGAAAAACAAATGAATTAGAATAAACAGTTTAATGTAAGTAAATACGATCAAATTGTAATTTTAAAAATGTACATTACTGTTTTATAGGTAGCCATGTTCTCAAAGCACGATTTGACTTCTAACTAGAATGTGCATGATCCAGATATATGTTTGCGTTGTGAACACATGCAGCTATGTTGGCTGGAAGACGAAAACTGAACTAATTTGAACCCTGTGATACAGCAGCACTCGGCTCATATACATATATTGCACCTGTTGTTGCTGGAATACATACAGTATGTATCACCCGCACCCGCACCCGCTGAAAACACGTAATTGGCTGTTGTATTTAGATACTGCAGTTCTTCATAAAATACAAAGCAGAATATTATTATTATTGTTTCATTCAGATTGGGCGGAGAATTATATTTAAAGTGACCTTAACAAACGGCAAGTCTTCACCATTCCTGGACGCGAAATTAACGGGATTGCCTCTGCTGACCCGAGCGCGCGTGGCACTTCGGGAATCCCGAATGTAACATTCCGGACAACGTCGTTCTCCGCCGATTGGCCGAGCCGGAAATGACGCAGGATGTCCTAAACAACGGCTGCTGCTGGTGACATTTTAAATATCCAGTGTACGCTAAGCAAGCGCTTTGCCAAAAAAGAAAAAAGGAAAGAAAGAAAGAAAAAGTGCCAATTTTTCTGCTGTTTTCCTGATTCATCTGAAGCTCAATTTTTACGTTCTCGAACGTATGCTTTGAAAAACAAGCTCCGTAATATGTTGTTCACGTCGGGCACGTAGGCACTCTAAATTTCTTTTTCAGGTAAGTCTTGTATCTACTTCCATTTTGTTTCGTTAAAACTGGGAAATCCTATGCTTCGACAAGACCGGATTGTTTGGCTTTGTCTGTCGTCTTTGCATTGGGCACCGCGAAGCTCCAGTGCCGAGCCGGGGTCGCCTGTGCCATTGTACTGACTAATAGTCTTGTTGCATCCTGGAGCGTCATTTAGCTTTAGGCATGCAATTCTGTAAGTGAAATTAAGTGTTGCAAAGGCTTGAAATTTGTGTTATAAGTGGTGAAACTGTGAGTTAGGAAAAAGTAACACTAATCATGCATTTAGGCAGCACAAAAAGTAAGATCTCGACGTAATGGCTAGACAGGCACCTTAAGGCCTATGCTGGTCGTGCACGGAACTTGATTACGAATATTAGGTATGTGTGCTTCGCGGTTTTTGACTCGTCGTGCCGATGGGGGTGATTGGGGGCGGGGGAGTGTGAGAGGCGTACTTAAAGATTACTTCGTTATTTCATAGGTTAAAGACCGAATAAAATAATTATAAAAAGTAAGATTTACTTCTTAATTGCATGTAGGTTGTTTCCCATAAGTGACAGGTGCAGAATTATTTATCAAGAGGCGTCAATGTCTTTATCTGCTATAAATATTTAATAACGTTAGTCGAGAGGCTAGTGTTCAATTTCGTAGCTGTCTGCTCTGCTGCTTGCACTTCCAGACGTATTTGGCACCGTGTACTTGGTACGTAAGTGGATCGCCAGATACACCATCAAGCGATACTAAATCTCCCATGGCCCTTGCTGCTCTTAGCAAGTGCTTACTGTCCTCTCAGATTTTTACTGATGTCATTTTTCTCTTGCATTCAGCCTTTACATTTGAACGACTACAGCATAATAAATGGAATTGGGTTGTTTTGAGTAGTCAAACGCTCAGTCCAAACTGACACCGGAAATGCACTTTGAGTATATAGTCTCATGAGTTTTTATACTAATATATAGGTTAGATACCTATTTTTAAAATCGTGTTTTAGGAATATCCATGAACGTAACGTATCATCTTAATGGCTCCATTGATCTACCCTTTAGCGGACGTACATAGTACACCTGAGAGGAGTGGGCGCAGACTCAGGATCAGCCGTGGACCGAGAGCAGGTGTATCTCTGGTGACGTTCACTCCTATTTGGGGTTGACAACAAGCATACTTTTAAGATTTAGGGATAAAAGAGAAATGTTAAAACCTACGCTGACAGCTCATGGGCCAGTATTTAAAACTGGGACTCTGGAACTGTCTGGCAGCCTCCTTGTTTGGAGGCTTTTTTTTAGTAAACCTAGAGTGAGTTAAAAACGACGCCACAGGTAAATATTGTTACTATTGCAGCTGTCTGCCATATGATCCATGTACTTCAGTTTCTCAAATATTAACGAGTTAAACCTGTTAGCTTTTTAACACATTTAGTTTTTCATCGTTTGTGGGTCCCTGCTTTTCATTAAAACAAAATTAGTAATGATTCAAATAGAGAAAGTGTGGTGTTGGTTTAGTAAGGCGTTTCCTGAATTATTTAATTTGGTATTATGGTTATAGGGAGCTGAAACCTAACACTGTACTGTATAGAGCATCCGGCGTAAGGAAGGTACCAACCATGGATGATGTGTCAGACTTATTACATGTCAAAGTTATGCACTTGCACTGGTTTGATAGTTGCTTTATCATGTTACCCTATCACTTGTAATGTGCAACTAATACAAAAGGTTCCAATATAGTTATATACCTCCTAGGTCCTTTTCATAAAAGGGGAGTAATTTGAAATATAGCAGCTATGTATCAGTAATTGTTAACCTGTTTTCTGTCTCACTGTCCTATTTATACCATGTATATTCAGTACTAGGGGTGTCTAATGGCTGGCTGCCCTCCAGCTGGGTCTGTCTTTATTTTCATTCCTTTACCTCAACCCAGTTTACCACCAATTGGGGACTTTACAAAGCATCCTTTGTACCCTTAAAGGAATCTAGCTAGACATGGAATGATCAATCTGCACTTGGCTGTGCTAGTTATCAAGAACTGAACAGAGACATTGAATTTAAGCTTTTGCATAAAAAATATATGGTATTTATTTGCATAACTAATACCAGCAAATATATGCAATAAAAAGAATTATATGCACAGTTATGCAGTCCCATATATCATTCTTCAGATGGTAGTTCCTTAGGTTATAGACCCTTAATATAAAATGAAGACAGGTTTCTTGGCAGAGAGTGCTGCTTTGCAGGTGTCCAGCAGCTAAGCAGGTAGGAAGCAACATATAAATGCTTTTGACCACTTTCAAACTGTCAGAAAGGCAGCAAATTATCCAAATACATTTTGCAACTGAGCACCAATTATCCTAAACCTAAATTAAGAACTACACTGCCACATACTTTAGAAAAAACATTCTAATAAAAAGTCAGCCACTTTCTCTCTCCCCTTCTTGCCCAAGTTAAGCACATCTGGCTTACTATCAGCTAGCAAAGCGGCTAACACTTTTACAGTTTCTTAAAACACAAAGTTCTTACACAAGCTGAAAATTGATTCCCATGGCAACCTAAAGCTGCACAAGTCTGCAAACTGACTGGCTATACAAAACATTCTCAGATCCTGCATTGATTTGAACTTTCCCCAGAATACATTTCACTGTTGTTTGTCTTGACAAGTTTTTCAGTCTTTGGCCATTTACCTGAAATGTGTCAGTTGAAAAGGTTAAAATGTCCCCATAGAGTACTTAACTTTATATGTCCACGTGATGTGACAGTAAGCTACAGTAGTTGGTGAAATGTGTAAAATTAATATTCCACATGTACAATTACTGAGTCAGGATTTTAATCCAGTCTTCTGAAGTGTTGTGAAAGTAGACCCAAATTCTGTGCTGCTGTCCTGACACCTCCCTGCAGATTAGAGATGCTCTGATTGATTGGCTTCTGATCTGAATGGGCTGATTTTTTACTAAAAAGACTCAATTTATGATCAGTAAATTGGCTGATCACAAAAACATACTTTTTTTTCAGCATATGCATTTTTATGCTTTACTGAAACTTAGTTGTATTGATCATTTATACAGGGTATTACAGTAGTTGAGCTGTTGTATGTATTTTTCTTTTTTTGGCTGCAAACGTCCTGCAAACAGAATAGTCAGGCAGATTTTTTCAGAGAGAGAGTGTGGGGAGATAGGAATATTAGTCTCCACGTTAAAGAAAGTGAAGTAATAAACTGAGAACAAGGAGTCAGAGGAGTCATCATGTGCAATAAAACAAACAGCAAGAAAAGCTACTTTAATGAATTCAGGACTTTTCATGTTGTCTTTTACTTAAAACAAACACAGTTTGAGTTTGGGTGGTGAGCAAGCTTATGCGTAATAGAGCAGGTCGCATAGAAAAATAAGATTAGAAAAAACAAATTTGAATTAGTAAACAACAGGTAAGTTAGCTTAACAGCAAAATTTGTTTTACTTGTAAACCTTTTGTTTGTATGTGCCATACAAAATATAATTTTTGGTAAGAAATAAGTACTGCCTAATCAAAATAACCATATTTGTAACTACACCTCAAGTATGAGGAAAGTGTAGCTGGTGCACTGGGAAAAAACAACAAAATGTATAAATACAGTATAATAGTATTATAGTATAACATAAGTATAGTTTATAATGATTAAAAATGGTTACATTCCTTTAAGTGTCTCTACATTTAAACAGTAATTAACTGCTAATATCAACTATTGGAATTAATGTGAGAAAATATATAAATGTATATTTATTAGATATGCTCCAGTCTGGTTTTTAAGGGCGATACTGATCACCGATTTCATGTTACTTGATGGGCTGATTACAGTGTTGATTTTTTTCCTTTTAAATACTTTCTGCCCTAAGCTCCTACATAACCAGATGCATAGAAGCCTTATGTCCTATACTAAAGTGTATTTTTATAATTAAACTGTAGACAACAGATGTTAACTTTTACTTTTTTATTAACAAAATGAAATTATGTAGGCTTATTGTTCAGTGACCATAACATACTAAAATAAATAAAATTTCCTTAAAATACATACAAATAAAATATGTACAAAACATTTATCCATAATACATATGAAAGAAAATGATATGCTTCTCATAATTACAATCTGTCATATTTAATTTTTTTCTGTAATGAAAACAAGACTTATTTAAAAAAATTGTATTAAAGTTTCAGTTTTTCAATTTTATTTAAAAAAAGTTTTCACTATTTCTATCTACATACCTGTACTTAAGTTTTAATCTTTAATTGCACGACAGCTTTTTTTCTGTTAAAAGTATACATTTACTGTATTAATACAGGCATGTTTACTCTTCAGTATATCAGTTAGACTTTCATAATTCTGGAGGTGTAATTTTGGATTACTATTTTAATAACACAGTACTTTTTTACCATAACATACAGCAACAAATCATAAACACAGTACAGATCTTTAAAAAAGCCACAAGTGTATGAAATGTTCATAAATTGTTTATCAAAAAGACACAAGACCAACATGCTTAATAGGTCTGTAAGTAAAAGACATTTTCCTGTTAAGATAGCAAGACTATTGCTAACTAAGCAGCAATTTCAAAATCATTTTTACAGTATATTTTATTTTTTCCAGTTGAAAATGTGCGCTGCTACACTTAAAGCAAGCTGTCTGTCCATATTCAAATGGTGCCCATTTTAAATTAAAGGACAAAAGAAAAAGGGTTGAATTTATTAAGTAAATGACAGCTGGTAATTTATGAGAAGCATTTTCTTTTAAAGCCACTAGGGGGCTTCACCCCCTGCTCGCTAACTCGCTTTTTTGGTTTTCCGGATACACACTTTTAAGATTTTTCTTTTTCTTTGAATTGTTGCTATTTCATTAGTTTCACTTTTATTTCAGAACTTCTGTAAAAACAATATTTGGAATCTTGAGTCCCAATATGCCGAATCTTTTAAATGAGGTCCATGAGACTTGTGTTTAATGACTTTTTCCCATAATTCAGGATAGGTTTCTTTGTCTGAAATTTCAGCACAGACAAAACAATCCACATCATTAGCAGTTTGTAATTTTTTTTTTGCAAAGTAATCAATAAATGCATGTGAGGTAAGCTCCATTTTTGAAATTCTCTTACTTAAACTTCAAGGCCTTACAATATTTTCATATTTCTGACATATCACCCATGTCTATATATTAGATGTCTATTTGCCTTTTCGTTATTTCTCCGAGTAATAATTTCTCTTTGTTTGCGCTAATGCGATGTTTACTTTCTTTGTTTTGACACTGTCGTTTTTTTCTGCTTTCATATTCTGTATCTTGCTCTGCATGTGTTTCGTGGCTACTTTTTTTTTTTTTTTTTTTTTTTTTTTGAGTCTTTTGAATTCCAGTTTTCATTATCTCTAACCTGCTTTGTTTGTATTTGGCCCCCTTGTTTTTTAACCTCTTTGTGACGTTTTACTTTGTTTTCTACTCTGTCTTTTATTTCTGACCTAGCTTTGTCATGCTTTTTTTTAATGACACCTGGTCTGTGGTGACTATTTTCCCTTTTTCCAGTAATAATTTCCATTTGTTTGCGCTACTGTGATCTTTACTTTCTTTTTTTTTTATACTTTCTAATTTTCCTAATTTCATATTCTTTAACTTTCTCCACATGTGTATTGCGACTTTTTTTTTGAGCCTTTCGAATTCCACTGCTTTCATAATCTCTAACCTGCTTCATCTCTTAGTCATCTACGTTTCATTTATAACGTACTATTGTCCTTATACGTTTTATATTCCCTGAAAGCCCTAGATCTGTGTGTGCTCAAAGCCTTTGCACGACTGAGTGTTTTGCTATTTGTGGTCTTATTTGATATTGGTTGTAAGTAGGGAGTGTCTTGCAAAAATCTCCTGTTCTACGTCCCCGCGCGCCGTTCCTGGGTCAATCTCTTGGCACAAAGTCTCATGTTTAAGGTTCCCACGAGACGCTCCGTAGCCAATCTCTTTCATCTCGCGGGTCTTTCAAGTGTCTTCCGTGATCTTCACGTGAAGATCTCGTCTCCCTAGTGTTTCTCTCCAGGATTTTTTTTATAATAGAGAGATATGTATTAGGGATAAATATTTTGTCTTATTTTATTAGTTAAAGAATTATTTTAAAACACTTTTGTTGTAGTTTTCAATAGTCAGTGAACAATAAACTGCAAACAGAATTTCATTTTGTTAATAACAAACTGGTTATGCAAGAGCTTAGTGTAAAGGTTTTAAAGAGATTGCAAAAAACAATTAGTACCGAAATCCTCCAATAACGCGATATCGGTGATCAGTGTCTGCCCAAAAAGTACTTGACTGCAACATCCCAACTGCAAATTTTTATCCTTTAGATTCAAAAGCTGTGCGGTTGTATAGTTAGTCTTCTTTGATATGGTGAATTTAATTCTTTTCTCATGCTGCAGTAATAGCTGTGTATTTTCAGTGGTTTTACACTCTGAATACTTCATGTAAGAATGTAAATTTGATTAGTGAGACAAGACCACTTATGCTGGCAAGATTTCCGGACTTTAGATATTTTTTCTTTTAAGTTGTCAGACTGTGTTTAGGAATCTCACTAGTCATCTTTTTTTTTTTTTTCTTCTTTTTTTTAAATAATAAAGTGCATGCTGCCCTCAGTCTTAAATACACTTCCCCCTTAATGTCCAGTAGTGTCATTGAGTTTGTTATTCACTATTTAGCTGGAATAAGTATGCAGCATCAAGTTTATTAATACGTTTGAGAATTTTGAAGATGTAGATTGGGTCCCTTTGTAGCTGGCTCAGCTCATGACCATCCATCCATCCATTATCCAACCCGCTATATCCTAACTACAGGGTCATGGGGGTCTGAGCTCATGACCAAGGAGGTTTAATTTCATTAATCTGTCACAGTAGAGTGTATATTTTGTTCCAAGGGTGCATGTGGTTGCTGTTTATTGCACACTTGTGGCGGTAGAGCTGCTCCCTCGCAGTAAGGGGTCCCCAAGTGTATGCTCAGTGTAGACAGTTTAATGGCAGGTGTGACGAAACTCCAAAAAATTGGATATATTAATGGGAATCGCACAGGTTTAACTTAAATATTGTGTAAATGTTGGGTTCATGATCTGGTGTTCAGAGACACGAACACAGAATTCAATGGATGTTCATCTGAGCGGGCTTTCTTTATTGTATGCATTGTCTCTGTCTGACGTACCAAATCCCCAGTTCCTATCCTTCCTTTTTCTGTCTCCACATAACCAATCACCACACGATAAACGCCTTTGTGAAATTAAAACTAGCTATAAACTTAGTGTTCAAAACTTAAAAAAAAAAAAAAAAGTTATACATTTTTAATTATGCCATCCATTCAGGGTTGCACCCATCCCAGCAAGCATTGTGTGCAAGGCAGGAGGAAATCCTGAACAGGGCGCCAGCACATCGCAGGGTGAATGCGAGCAATACATACACTAGCAGGGTCAATACAGCATAACAAAACCCCACATCCTACATGACTTTGAAAGCAAACTGAAGCATGCCAAGTAAACCCACCAGATAAACATGCAAACTCAAAGCAGGGAACACCCGGGACCCCATTGCTGCAAGGCAGCAGTGCATCCTCCACACCACCGTGCCCCCACATGATTAATACATGTTTTAATGCATTTCATCATGAAAATTATATCAAGAATCTTAGCATTCTAAATGTTCAGGGAGCAGGAATATCATGAAATTAATGTATTCCGTGTGCTGCCTACACCTCCTGTTAGTGCAGGAGGAAGTCAGTTTAAGAAGCATGTATCAATTAACATGGCTCCGGGATCACTTAACACAGAGTTTAATGTGCTACATAACTTATGAAGGGGTTTAAGAAAATCTAGTAAATTAAATATTCATTTTAAGATTAGTTTAGTTTACGATGTTCTACTTTAATAACAAATTATGAGAATAAAGTCAACATGTTACATGCCTGTTTAGCTGTGTAGGAGTGAAAATGAGCCTCCGCGCAACAACTCCAGTAACGCATGTACTCCATTGCACGTGTTTAGCGGTGTAGCAGTGAAAAAGGTCCCCCTTAAAAAGTTTCCCGCTGCGCCACGTTCCGAACGTTGTTTAGGCAATTTAAACCGGTGTTGCGGTATAAGAAAAATCCATATCATCAAGACCAGACTACATGGTGTGGAATTGGTAGAGGATAATCCTTGGGTCTAAGCATTGTTACACTGAATAGTGGAAGGAAATCGGGACAGTTTAAATAATTGTCAGCTACTGTTGCTGTGGTCTATCATCATCTGCATGGTCAGCTGAGCATTTGATTTCTTGTTAACAAAGGTGCACCAGTAATTAATAAATATGATACTATGCATTCACCTACATTTAATGGTTCAGAGGGGGAAATATAATTTTTTCAACTTTATTGAACATATTTTGAAAAACTACTGGAGAGAAGGCAACCTGATTATCACATGTTCATGGAAACCATATCGAAAATCATATAAAAAATAATTTAGAGGTGTGTGCCAATATTAATGTTCATAATAGTCATTTTGGAGTATTTCATATCCGTATTTTTGAGTGTAAAACATTACCTAAAAAATATTGAATCATACACTGACCAACAGATCTGAACTCTTAAATTTTGTATGGTTCTTTTATTGACTTTTTTATTTTAAAAATATTCTGAAACACTGGTGAAATAAGCAGGTGCCAAGTCTTTGATAATTTTGATACTTGCTAATATTAACTATGACATTAACATGCCCAGAGAATCTGTCCTACCAGGTCCATGGTATACCAGATAGCATAATAATGACATGAAAAGAACATTGCTGTATTACTGTCACAAATTGTGTTGGTGGTTTATTAGCCGTCAGGAGCATTTGCCATCATCTTTATTAACTAGCAACATGTTCTCTTATGTTTCTTATACATACAGTACCATCTGTGTTATTTCCTTTGACGGCTAGTTATTAGTTACTTGCAAATGCTGCAGATATACTGGGTGTTGCAAGAGAACCATCTCTTTCAACCCTCGCAAACATATGCAGTTTTTAATATCTGGAAAAGATTTAGGATTAAATTGCTTAGAGATCTTTATATAGACAACATCTTTGCATCCTATGAACAATTACATTCCAAATTTAACTTTCCAGCCACACATTTCTTTCACTATCTTCAAATTAGGAACTTTGTTAAACAGATCCTGCCCGATTTTCCTCATCTTGCGCCCTCGTCCATGCAGGAAAAATATTGCTCAATTTCAAGGACTTAGACACTATCTCTGCAATATATAAAATTATTTTGCAGCCCCTCCCTTTTAAAGATCCAAGAGGACAATGGGAAAAAGATCTTTTAATCAATATATCAGAAAAGGAGTGGAAAATAGCAGTGCAGAGACTTCACTCGAGCTCCATATGCGCAAAGCATACAATTATTCAACTCAAAATTATATATCGAGCACATATGTCTTGCCTAAAACTGTCCAAAATGTTTCCAGGGCAAGATCCAACCTGTGAATGCTGCCATCAGGGCTGTGAAGTCGGTAGATAAATGCTCCGACTCCTCTGTATGTATATACTATGCTAATGTATTTTCTACATCCATTGAAGGAAAGGAAGGCAACATACATGTCATTTCACCACAGAACTACTGGCTAGGAAGCCAACACTTTACTATAATGCCAGATTAAAGACAAACACAATGAAAACAAGGTTTTGTTTATTTATTTATTTTTTTTAAACAAGTGTCTGGATAGTAATAGCAGGCATAAAAATCAGGAACAGGAAATGTATTGGTTCAAAAATACAAACCACATTCTTTGGTAGTTTTAACTTTTAAAACAAAAAAAAAGCTTAACTATATGAACTAAAAACAATATCTGGAAAACCTATATTAAACTTGGAATACAGTTATAGTTAAAGGAAATCATGAATCATGTTTGAATCCTATAGTCAGGTTTAAAGTTTGTTTATTCCCTTCACTTATACAAGTGTCTCTAGTCCTGCAAAAAACATTTACCTAATTATCAGCGAGAGTTAAGGCCCCCAAATACGCAGCGATCCGTGGCCGATTTTGCCACCGATTGATGTGCGTGTACAATCGCGGCAATTGATTGGCGGCCGCAGATTGCGGGTGTCCACATGGACGGGCAGATCCAGCTTGCGAAAATCTCACCACCGCCCCATCAAAAGTAATGTGATGCCTCTGTCTGCTGCAGTGGCTGTCTCCTCTGTCAGCCAGACGGAAGTTTAGTGCATTGTGTCACTCACCGGCCAGCTGATCAGCAGAACGAGCCTCTGCTGGGGACAGGTAGAGATCTGTGTTCTCGCTTCCGCCCCTTCACTAGTGCATAGCGAAGGGGAGCCGACTGAGCTGAGAACACACCAGGTGATTTTTCAGGCGTTTGACGCGTGATGATTCGTTGAACGGCCGAAAAATCGGCAGTGCATCTGTAAATGTATGGGGGGCTTTAGGCTAGGTTCACAGTTCCCTGTAACAGTGGAACACGACACAATGGAAAGCGGTGCCGCACCTTACCTGTGCATTACATCCCATATAGTGACACATACAGTCAATGAAAAGCATGCTTCATGGTTACTTGACATGTTCGTTTTGTGGTAACATTATGCACTGCATGCATTGGGTACAGCAGAGAAGTAGTTCATTATGACTGTTTGTGAATTGGGACATTTCAACTTTTTTAATTCCCATTTAAATTTAGTAGGAGTCGGAGTCGGTTAACTTTTTGCCGACTCCGACTCCAGGTACCCAATATTGTCTCCGACTCCTCGACTCCGACTCCACAGCCCTGGCTGCACTCAAGTCCCAGCCTCACTGGGTCACATGTTTTGGGCCTGCACTAAATTAACATCATTTTGGACCAAAATTTTTAAGTGCATTTCAGACAGCCTTGGTGTCACAATCCCTCCTAACCCATTAACAGCTGTTTTTGGTGTTCTTCCAGGTGGGTTTAAAGTGGAGAAGGACAAACAAACTGTGTTCACTACACTTTTGGCACACAGACTTATTTTGCTAAACTGGAAGAATCGTAACTCTCCCCTTTTAAGTCAGTGGGAATCCGATGTTTTATACTATTTGAAATTGGAAAAAATCAAATATTCAGTTAGAGGATCTGTACAGAATTTTTTCAAAACCTGGCAGGATCTAATCAATAATATTTTAGAATATCTATTGCCCTATTAAACTCATCAATTTAGGTATGTTTACAAGCCTTAAGTTTTACTCCGTTGGCCTTGCTCGCTGTCTCTCTCAGGGGTGGGGGGGCGACTTGTTTTCAATCCTATTTTTTGTAAAAAGTGATCTATTTGTATGGAATAAAAAAAAAGATATACTGGGTGCTGTAACTTGTCCTTGCAAGTGCCATTCTCGTTTAGAAAATATTTCTTAGAGCATACAGCTTTAACGTACCTTTTAAGGCCGGCTTTGTTACCTTATTCCTTGGATATACTCCCAATCCAAGGTAGTTGGCTCTCTTCACTTTTTCTAATCACCGGTATTTTTTTTTTTTTTAAATACTTTTCTGACATGCAGCTGAAGTACTGCCTAGCCTAGCCTGTCTAGTTAAATAAACAAGTCTTTATTAGAAATTTGTATCCCAATACTGATTTAAATTAACCATAAAATCAGCAGTTGTAGTCAGTTAATACTATTAAAAGAAATCAATCAAACAATAGTTAATCAATATTTCTTTTTGAATACTTTCTCTCTAATATAAGTATTTCTGGCTTCATTTTAGGGATCACATTGGCTTTGGTGCATCATGCAGATGGGTTGGTCCACATTCATGTAAGAAATCAAAATAGCTTTCAGAAGGTCAAGTAATTAATTCAGGACAGTTCCAGTTATGACATTTTTGATTCTATCATGCCTTTGGGAATTCTGGATACTTGAAATTACTGTAGGTACTGGATGTAGGTCTTGCACAAATGCATGCAGATAGATAACAACACATTGTTCATTTTGCTTCACTGCCCTTTCCCTGGTCCACAGTTGAAAAAGCAGCATTAGCATTCCTTTGAACTATTGAAAATGGCCTTCGGACCGATAGGTAAATTGTTGCAGTTTGGAAATGAATCGTCTGGCTCTTTTAGTTCTTCTTCCAACAAAGGAAAAAATAACCAGCTGTAGGCTTAGTGGCACCATTGATTTAGATTTATTTGGGAAATATACTAATGGAAATTACCAATTATGAAATTCTTTCATTTGTTTAGGTCCATTGCATTTGAAACCTTTGTATTTCAGCTGCTCCATGGATGCAAGATGCATATTGATACAAGACGCATCAGCTGATGTGCTAAACAATGCAAATATGCAAACAGGTTTCTGCTAAGCAGAATATTGAAGAAGTACACTGGTGATTAGGGCTGCGTATTGATACTGTTTTCATGAATCTGTTCAATTCTGATTCACAAGGTCCCGAATCAGTTTGATTTCTGATCCAATTCAATATTGAGTTTGTTAGGAGGTATTTTATTTACAATACCAATTTGGCTTGAATAGGAAAGGATTCTCATAGAACTAATTGTAAATTGAACAAGGAACACTATAACCTGGTACATTGCTAAAATGATAATGTGTTAAGAATTGAACCCAGTGAAGCGGCATTAATTAACTTTTAGTTTACCTTGGGATGGGACACTTACTAAATAAAATACAGTGAAGTAACTAAGATACATTACAAACAACTATATATTAAAATTTAAACAACCAACAATCAGAAAATGAAAAAGTGTCTTCTTTGAAAATAATGCAAGAAAACATGTCTTGTAAAACCTCTGAAGTGGACACTGTAAACTGTAAAGTCCATGATACTAAGCCACTTCATGACTGCTATCTTTCTTCCCTGAGATTGTAAGATTTTTCTGCAAGAAAAGGAGCTGATCTTCATTTTGTGGAATGAGGCAGCTCCTTTGTGAGTAACAATATCTCCACTCAGAAGGGACACTGTTCCACCCATTCCCTCCCGTACCCTTAGATCCTCTTCTTCCATTCACTCTGCTCCCCAGCTCTGGAACTCATTACCATCTGAGCTTAGAAATATTGAATCATTTTCACTTTTCAGATTTAAACTTAAAATTTATTTGTTTAAGAATGCTTTTAAGACAATTGCTCTGATTTAAATTTCTGTATTCTAGTTTTGTTTATAATGTGTTTTTTATCTATTGTTTGGTGTCCTTGAGTGTTTAGAAAGGTGCCTACGAATAAATAAAAATAAATAAAAGGTTAGTAGATTTTCAGAGACATTTCCATAGTTAACAGAAATCACTTGTGGTTTCTTAAAACAGTACTTGTGTCAGATCCATTTTAATTTCTGCCTGACATTTGAAATAGAGTAAAGCCAGTACAACTTTGGAAAAGTACTTGTGGCAGGTGATCATGAATTCTCTTACCCTGAGTGTTTTTGTTATGCAAAGAACTTTGTCTATTGATAAATCAAACATGACCTAGCGTTGCTGAGTCTTAGGGATGGTTATCGAAAACCAGTATTAAATTGGTACTGGTTTCAGACTGGTTGGTACCATTAAATCAATGAGCTCCTTAAAAAACTGTGCTACTATCGGTCTTTTTATAACAATAATTCATTCTGACGTTAGCGGCGTTGTTAAATTCTTAATCTTACCCTAATGTTGATGACACAGTATGCATCAGGTGATAATGTTTTAGTGTTGTAGCTGCGTGTTTACATTCTTTAATCTCCAGTCATCGTGACAGAGAGGCTAAAGTGCTCAAAATTGTGAGCTCACTTTCGTAAATCATAATGCAACTAAATGCATTATGTATAAAATGGTAGTTACATGTAAAGGGGTTAACACTAGCAATCCCTTGAAACGTTTACAAATAAAAAATTACATTAAGCAGTGCAGTGTGTTTGACTGCTTCAAGAAAGTGGCTGCTGAAACGTATTCACCCTGCAGACATCCAGCTCCGATGCTGCTAGAATTAGCCAAACTGAAAATGCAACTGTCTAGACCTCATTAAGTCAAGGTAACACTCGTCATCATTATGAAAGTTAGTCAGTAGTTTTTTTACTCGGGATATACAAAGAGTGTGCATCGGTTGTTTACTGACACCCACATCCATTACATTACATCCACATTACTTTTTTTTTTTTTTCTGGAGGCTTCTGCAAAAACGGGTGAAATGCATACTTTTTAAAAGATGTTAGGAATGGTGGTAAAGTGAGAGAGATCTTTGGCACTATGCATGTTTTAATAAAAACCGTGCATTCAGATTCGACGGAGGGTGTAGGTGGATGCTCTGAGCAGGTTTTTATATGGCTGTTACCAATCACTGATTTCATGTTACTTGATTGACCAATTCAGTTTTTTTTTATCCCTTTAGAAACATTTTTACAATAATCTCCTGCATAACCAGACCAATAGAAGTCTCATGTCCTACACTAAAATGTATTTTTATTATTAAACTATAGACCACAGGTGTTAACTTTCTATTTTTCATTAACAAAATGAAATTGTTTAGGCTAATTGTTTAGTGACCATAAAATGCTAAAATAAATCAAATTTCCTTAAAATACATACTTCAATAAAATATGTACAAAAATATTTATCCATAATCCATATGTCTTAAAGAGAATAAAATGCTTCTTATAATTATAAGTTGTCATATTGTTTTTTTCTGTAAGAAAGGCTTAATTAAAAAAAAAAAGTTTTTACCCTTTCTCTAACAACAAAATATGTATTCACATGAATAATTGATATTGGTAATTAGCTTAAATGTAAATATACATTGACTTGTACGTTTAATCATTTTAAATCAGTAATTGCACTATAGCTTTTTGCTGTTTAAATATACATTTAGTATATTTATATAGGTGAGTTTTTTTTTTCTTCAGTGTATCAACTAGACATACGTAATTCTAGAAGTGTAATTATAAAATGTGGATTACCATATTAATTGTTTCTTATCCAAAACTTATGCTGTATGACATAGCAGCTAATGCAGTATAAACCTTTAAAAAAGCAGCAAATGTTTCAAATGTTCATAAGTTTTTTTTCAAGAAGACAAGACTAACATGCTTAACAGGTTTATAAGAAAAAGACTCATTTTGCTGTTAAGCTAACATTTCTCTTTCTCAAATTGAAAGTGTAAGCTACTGTACTTAAAACAAGCTCACTGTCCAAACCAAAAGTGAGTCTGTTTTAATTAAAGGACAAAATAAATACAATTCTAGCTATCTACCTGTCTAAAATAAAAAGATCTGAATTCATTAAAGTAGCTTTTCTTGTCATCTTAATTGCACAGGATGACTCCTCCGATTTCTTTTTCTCTGCTTTCTTTAACGTAAAAGCTAATATTTCAATCGTCTGTCACAAAACAAGCTGCGACTTCATTTTCTATGTTTACACTGCAGGAGGTTTGTGGAAAATAAATAAGCAAATAAATAAAAGCCCACTGGCACAAATACCATAATTCCTTGTGTATAGGAGCACAACTAAATTATTGTAAAGCTTAGAAAAACAGGGGCTAAAGATACTTTTTTG
Source organism: Polypterus senegalus (assembly GCF_016835505.1). Classification (NCBI taxonomy): domain Eukaryota; kingdom Metazoa; phylum Chordata; class Cladistia; order Polypteriformes; family Polypteridae; genus Polypterus; species Polypterus senegalus. The sequence continues at coordinate 51,600,988 of NC_053157.1, forward strand.
TGATTAGGCAATTTACCGATCACTGATAATTTTTTTTTTTGTGTGTGAAATGGGCTGATTTAGATTGGTGGCTAATTGATCAGAACATCTCTCTTCTGCACATTGCTTTCCGCTGCTTCTAATCCAGAGCATCTTGAGGGGTGGCATTCACTTTGCACATATCATCCCTCCACCAAACAAGCCAGCATTTCTTTGGGCAACTGCATGGCCGCTTTCCTGTTGGCTGGGGTGCAAGGCTGTCTTTACCATTGAATGCTCTTCACTGCTGATCAATAGGCCCTTCCATCATAGACGTGTGATTCTGTATTAATAGAGCAAAGGATGGAAGACACTCATGGCACCTGTCACTAATAATATTATTATTGGGTAGCAAGGTGGTACAGTGGTTGTTCTGCTTTCGCGTAGTGACTCAAATTGGGGTTTGGGGGATTTGTATGTTTACTCCCACAGTGGAAGCACATGCAAGTTGGGTGGATTGGCGTTGCTAAAAGTGGCCATTTCATGTATGTGTGTTTGCCTTATGATCCTTGCTGGGATAGGCTCCATTAACACATCCACCCCCCCACCCCCCTGACCCTTTTGCGGATAAGTGGGTTAGGAAGATGAATGAACATATGTTTTTCTGTTTAGTGCTTGTCGATATATGCCTGCTCAGTAGTCTCTTTCACAGATGCACACATGTGCATTTTCAGTCTAGAGGTAGTAGGTAAACTTTTATATATATATATATATATATATATATATATATATATATATATATATATATATATATATATATATATATATAAAAAGCTTTTGTATAGTTAAAAATTAAAGGATTGCAAGTGTGCCTTTTTCAGTTATTATTGTCTAGTTGTCTACAAAAAGGAATCCACATGTTACTGTGTATTAACCTTCAGTAATGTCAATAATGAGTGTAAGGGGCTGAAATAGTGCCGTGGAGGAAGGCAAACAGGGTAGTTGGCTAAGATGTGCACGCACACAAATGGTTTTCTTTTAAAATTGCTAAATCTTACAACAGTGGTTTGCTTTTCTGATTTGTTTTTTTTTTCTTTTTTTAACCTTTTTGGCTTTTAAAACTTAAAAGGGATATATTTGGTAAGTCTTAAGGCTTCTATATTCACATATGTGCCTGTGTACCCTTTATTTTTTTATTTTATTTAATTTTTTTTTTTTAATTTATTAAAAAGATGCTTCACTTTACAACACAATGTTATGTGGAAAATTATAAAGTATACCATGCTTGTGAAGGAATAACCTTGATTTGAAAAACGTCTAACTTAACCCTTAACTGACTAATTATCCCTGTCTCTCCTCTGCATTTGCCCCATGCCATGATTTCATATTCAATACAGTGTTTGAGTGCTGTAATCATGGCGCTGGCAACCTCACATTTTGCAGAGGGTGGTCCCTCCAAATATTGTCCAAATCTTTCCATGCCTGGACAGAACTATAATGTTGGGAAATACCACAGTACCATAGGTATAACCCATTTATGCTCACATAGCCACTTGTGTGTAGAACAGAACCTGTGTTTGTTAAAGTAGTGAATAACACAGGGTCTTTAACAGTTTAGTAATGCGCATGTTGCGCTAATGTGGTAAACTACTTAATAAAGATGTTTAGTCAGCTGGATTTCCAAAAGGAAAAAAAATGTATTATTGATAAACATCAACAATATAAATTGGTTTATGTGCATATTGTCACCCCTCCTTGCTTCCATTATGATATTTAGTAAATGACCAGAAATGGTCAAACAATAAGAAATCAAATATTTTGAACCTCTGCAAAGTTACGTTTCAACTTTGCAATAAAGGTGTAATAAGTTCTGAAAGAATCTCTGTTGGTTTCCTTTTTTATCACACAAAACCTGCCATTTTGGCAAGGGTGTGTAGACTTTTTATATCCACTGTATTTGTAAACTTTTTACTGGAACAGTTGGCCTTAATAAATAAATATTTAAATAATAATAAACAACTGGAATTTTAAAAAATCTCGTTCAAGTGCCTGTGTAGCTGTCTGGTTGCTGTGTCTCTGTCATTCCAAAAGATGGTGAATCATAAATATTTTAAGTAATAAAATGCATTTCATTTGTCATTCAAGTAGATGGTGCATCATAAATGCTCCCTTTCGAAATGGAATAAAATAGAAACACATGCATTGCATGTTAATCTGCAAATGTTAATGCTTAGGTCTTTGATTATTTAGATTTCAACCCATCTTAGATAGGGAGCACAGCTTGTAACTTGTATATGTATTTAATACACATTCAGGTCTACAGAACACTGGTTTTACCGTAGCCCTTATGTAAAGAAAATACCAGTCACCGTCAGCTACTATATGTTTTAAGTTAGTATCATTTATACTTTACAGATATTTGTGAGCTGTTTATGTCAAATATATGTAGTTAAGCCAGCCCTCTTGGATTTAGAAAAAAAATAACTTTGCAGTATTATTCATGATGTTCACAAATAACCATCTACAGTATGTACATCTCAATTTAAGAAATGTTTTGAAAGTGCTTGTGTGGTAAGTCTTAAAGTGAATTTACATATATAAATATTTATGACTATTTAAATTGATTGTACTCAATCAAAGGTTGAAATTTATTTTTTAGATGTCATTTAAAATTCTTAATATACCATCCTTCATTAAAAAAGCAGTTTGGATGACTTCTTGTTTTTTGTTTTCACATTACAAAATAACACCTAGTGTAGTTTTGAAAGTCCCTAATTTCCTGTTAGATTACCTACCACACTACTTGGTAACTTATTCCACATGGCTTGGTTTTATTTCTGAGGAAAATTTAAAACACGCCTTCATTGTCTTTTTCCTTTATTGCTCATATTAGTAACTTTTTGTTATTTGATATTTTAGCATTGGCTAAAAGTATTTATGCATCAAATGATTACATTTTTAAGTTAGAAAGTAAGCTATTGTTGTTTTCTTTGTTAACATAATTGTTTTTGACTTGCAGGTTTTCTCCTGCTTTCAAGCAGAGTCCTGTGCCACTTGCCCAGGTATATTTTGTGCTTTATGATTAGAGACAAGGACAGAACGAAACTGACATGAAGATGGCAGATGCTGTAAAAACTGAAGATCTTGTGGATTCTGAAACGCCACCAGAGGTTGCTGTTGATTCTGGAGTGGAGAGAACTGGAGGAACAGAAGTCCTTAAAACTGAGACCTCTAGTTCAGAAAAGGGAGAATCTCCCATCCAAAATGATCCAGGTCTTCTTTCTTCTATGCCTTGCCTACTAATGGAGTTGAAACGTGACTCTCCAGAGTCACAGCAGGCTTCTACAGAAAGTGAAAAACAAATTTCTGGAAAAGCCTATGAAAGTGACTCCTCTAATCCCTGCATGTTATCTCCTTCTTCCAGTGGCCACTTGGCTGACTCTGACACACTGTCTTCAGCAGAAGATGAGGTCTCTAGAATTGGAACATCTTCTATAGCAGAGGGAGGTGATCCTAACTCAGAGACTGGAGGAGTAACTGTGTCAGGAGCTAGAAAGTCCAGACGTTCCCGATCTGAAAGTGAGATGTCTTCTGTTGTTATGGCAGCCAAAAAGAATCGCTGGCAGGTTACAGGGAGTGAAAAGCAAAATGGGCGACTAGCCAAAGTCAAGGGACAACGGAGTCAGAAACACAAAGAGAGGATACGCTTACTGAGACAAAAGAGAGAAGCAGCTGCCCGTAAAAAATACAATCTGCTTCAGGATAGTAGCACGAGTGACAGTGACCTGACCTGTGATTCTACCACTAGTAGTTCTGATGATGATGAGGAAGAAGCATCAGGAAGCAGCAAGACAATCACTGCTGATATACCAGGTAGTTTCAAACATAGCTGAATTTGTTGTACAGAAGTTGCATGCATTGCACTTTTTGCTCTTGTTAATACCTTGGGCTTCTTAGCTTTTAAGATTTTTAATTTCATCGTATAATTTACATCAAAATAAACAGCCCCACCTACATTTGCCTTTGCCATTTTCCTCCCCTGCTTTAATTTGTCTTTTGCATAATTTTTGAAATGGTTGATTACATTTTTAATTTGTAAATTAGTAGACAAAGTAATCTATGCCTTTTAAAAGCAAAAAATGCCAACCAGATTTTAAGAATTAAATAATTCATAAATCACATTAATACCCACTTTCTAAAATGTTTTTAATGTCAAAACAATGTGTATAATTTTACATGTTGTAAGTTTTCATTCTAGTAAGACTGTGTGAGATCCTTAAGACAGATGTACTGTAACTATTTAGTATTAGCTATTTTTTATGCATTCTGTGATACTTTAACTTTGTTTGTAAATCTTAACAGTGCATGTTTCCCATTCATGCTTTAACTCTTTATCTTATTGAGAAACTATCCCTCTGGCATTGGTTGAATGATGCATTATCACCACCACTTTTTGCATTTGTTTAAAATGCTTCTTTATGTTTGATGCTAGGAACAGATTCCCTTTAATGATAATTTGCTTCAGAGATTTACAAGTGTTGATTCTATACAGCTACTTTGTATATTAAAAGAAGTTCTGACAGAAAATGACAAAGTATGAACAATATAAATGATGCAAAGTCAGTATTGTAATTTTATTTAAAAATCACCAGTTTCTTTCTGTGGAAGGTATGTTTATTGCAATTTGGCAGGCCAGGTGTTTCATACCTCAAGATATCAACCAAAATATTTTTTACTTGTTCTGATCCTTAAATGGTTACATGTTTTAATCAAAGACTGACTGATATCAAATAGATTAAATAAAAAATTATAACTGGATTGTAAATTGGAAAGCTGTACAAGGTGAATGCGGAGTTGGAGAGTGACATTTCACGTCTACCCAAAACGTATGATGTATATTGATAGAAGCCTTTTGAAGCTCCTTAATGATGTAAGTTGTCATTACTTAAGTTACAGAAAATTGTCTATGACCAGCTAAAAGAATGTGATGCAGATATAATCAAACATTAACATGTCCTTGAAGTAAGTCACACTGTAAAATCTTTTGTGTTTTAAACGAAATTATATCTGAGGGTTTTCCTTTGTAAAGCAGTTAATAACTTTCTTGTTTACCAAAACCAATTTATTTTTTCTTGGGTAATAAACCTGTTGCCTCTTAATGGCATTAATCCACTGAAATAACTGGAGCATGAGCAAGTGATTTTTTTTTTTTTGGTTTTGAGCCCAGTTTACCAAAATGATTGATGAATTCCTTTAAGATTTGACAGATTTATTTGAAATGTCTTTGTACAGTAAGGCCTCCTTTGTCCTTGAACTGCTGTCACCAGGAAGGCTGGGTCTTTTAATTTATAATAAATTACAATTAAAAATTCGTAATATGGAATTCTCATGCCCCTTAGTTCTTACTTCCTTTAACCGTTGCACCCTGATTGCCTTAATTTTATGGTTCACTATCACCAAACCAAAAGAAATCTTAATTACACCCACTTTAACCATAACCTCAGGGACTGTACAGCTCACAGGATAGTGTTAATCTTTTATTGTGTGTGGTGATAAAAGTGCAAGCCCCAGGCTGCTGACCAACTTTATTTTTGTTGTGTTTATTTTGGAAAAATTCTGAAATTTGCATTATTTTCTTAATTGAATATTTTGCATACATTTTCAATCTGCTTTAATGATATAGTTACCCAGATTTCAAAATTCTACAGTTTTGTCCTTGCCTGTAATGTAATTGGATGAGTTTTGTTCACATCTGTGTGAGAATGCCACAAAGGCACAGTGTTTAGAGATTGAATGCCGGGAACTTTCTTCATCATTGTCTCTATGGAGTTTGAATTCTGTCGTGTTTTGTGGCATTTCTGTTTTAATAGTGAAATGGACAAATTATTGCACAGAGACATGTGAAAAGGGATTGCACATTGGGGTAAAGGTTAAGAGTCTCTTCCTTGTTAAATTAAGTTAATGGGTTAAGCTTAACAGAGGTAAAAAGATATGTTTGCTTCAGTTCAGAGTTTGGAGGGTGTACAGGATATAGATGTCATGCTACAGTCTGTTAAAAAGGTGGATGGGTGGGAGGATTAATTGGCTATTTTTGCCAAAGTGCAGACTGCACACTTCACTTTTCACTGCACATTTGCACTCGCAACTTGTGTGCTCATGTCTTTTTTTTTTTTTAGTTGTGTTTAAGAAAATAAAAGAATAATGCTTTACACTTAGTGTTACAATAAGTGTCATTTATTTTACTGGGGAAATACTGATTATCTGATATAATGCACATCCTACAGACTAGGGATGGGCATTATGACCAATATTCTATATCACGGTATTTTTCTAAATTATCCCGGTTTCACGGTATTCAACGGTATTTTTTTTCCCCATGCATGAGTGGATGTTAACCACATTTTCCACTGCAATTACTGGCTAAGAATAACCTATTCCACTGTCAAGAGTATTGTACATTGTACAAAAAAAACATTTTAATGTGCACACAAGTATTAATACAGTTTTGCATTGCCCCATAAAGTGATAGTTTTCAAGGGGTGGCACTAATGGAGAAGGTATCACATTGCATGACAGATGCAGTCAAAATAAAGATCCTTTTTGTTGAACAAATTTTGCAAAAACAAGCTATCATTTTGACAACATATTTTCAACCATACAAAGAGGCATTTAGACTTAGTTAAATATCCAGAAGTGCTTGTCAAAAATTGTATTGCACCGAATAGGTCTTAGAAAAGGAATAAATAGTAAGTATTTTTTGTAAACCAACTACACTTTCTGTTAATGTTAACAATCTCTGTCCACTGACACATTAAAGTGACTTTTTAAACAACTTTATCATCATTAAACTGCATAATATTTAAACTAATAAATAATAACAATAAAATAAATAATAGTATTATTACTGATAGTTGCACTATTACTTCAAGACTTCAAGCCCAGGTGCATTACATAGTATTCACCAAATTAAAATAAAATAAAACAAGTGCAACTTGGTGATGACATCTTTACCAACTGAACCATCATTTAGGCAAACTGCATTAATATGGACCTTGCTTCAAGCTAAGCTATACTGGGAAGAAAAAACAAACTATATGTCGAGAACAAAGTCAACATTTCCACTTTATTCTCGCTGTTTATGTTGAGATTAAAGTCGACATTTCCACTTTATTCTCATAGTTCACTTCATAATTAAAGTAGAATGTAAAACTAAACTTCTTCCTAAAATCAATGTTTAATCAATTACTTAATTTACCCCGTCATAAATTAATGCAGCACATTAAATGCTTTGTTACGTTCCCCGACCAAGTGGTTAATCACTACGCTTCTTAAACTAACTTGCTCCGCACTAAGAGAAGACAGCAATCACCATACAGAATCCATTCACTTCATGATATTCCTGCTTTCTGAAAATTTAGAATGCTAAGATAAATACTTGATATCATTTTCATGATGAAATGCATTAAAGCAGGTATTACACATGCACGCTAGTGAGGCGGTAGTGCTGCTCCCTCGCAGTAAAGGGGGTACCCTGGTGTATGTTCAGTGTAGAGAACTTTATGGCAAGTGTGACGAGGCTCCAAAAAACTGGATGTATGAATAGCTATCGCACAGGTTTAACTTAAATATTGTGCATATGTTGGGTTTCTGATATGCTGGTCGGAGACACAAACACAGAATTTAATGAATGTTCTTCTGAGCGGGCTATCTTTATTGCATGCATGCTGTCTCTATCTGACGTACCAAAAACCCCCTTTTTCCTTCCATTTTCTTTCACCATATAACCAATCACCACACGATAAACGTCTTTGTGAAATTAAAACTAGTTATAAACTTAGCCCACGGATTGTTCAGAACTTTAAAAATATCTTTGTTATACATGTTTAATTATGCCATCCATTCAGAGTTGCGCCCATCTCTGAACGAGTCGCCAGCACATCGCAGAATGAATACAAGCAAAACATACACTAGCAGGGTCAATATAGCACAATAAAACCCCACATCCTACATGACTTTGAAAGGAAACTAAAGCATGCTGAGTAAACCCACCAGAAAAACATACAAATGCAAGGTAAGCATGCCGCCGTGCCCCCATATGATTAATGCATGCTTTAATGCATTTCACCATGAAAATTATATTAAGTATTTATCTTAACATTCTAAATGTTCAAACAGCAGGAAGATCATGAAGTTAATGTATTCTGTGCGGCGATCGCTGCCGGCGCCTCCTCTTAGTGCAAGAAGAAGTCAGTTTAAGAATCACTTAACACAAAGCATTTAATGTGCTATATAACTTATGACGGGGTTTGAGAAAATCTAGTAAATGAAATAATCATTTTACGATGAAGTTTAGTTTACGATGGTCTACTTTAATGACAAATTACGAGAATAAAGCCAACATGTCGTCACACTATTACACAGTACCCAGGTACATTACACTGTATTGAAAACAAGTAAAACAAGTACAGTACAACTTGACTTGCAGTATTATCCAGTAGTATAGAAACAGTATTTACACATCTGACCTTTTAAAACTAAAGTTATCTCCAGGTAACGGACATGACTCCTTTTTTTTGGCAAAAGTTCTTCTGTTCATCATGTTCAACTTTACTTTTAGTAAAGTTTCGGAATGCTCTCTGTTCATTTTCACCGTGCGGTGCTACCGCCCACTATTTGGTGGTGTAGCAGTGAAAAAGAGCCCTAGTGCAACAAATCTGTGTTTAGCGGTGTAGCAGTGAAAAAGGTCCCCACTTGAACAGTTTCCCACTGTACCGCGTTCCGAACGTTGTTTAGGCACTTTAAACCGGTGTTGCGGTATAAGAAAAATCGATATCATAAAAAAAATAAACGGTTTTCGGTATGAACCGGTATACCGCCCAGCACTACTACAGACCATTGCTCTGTAATTAAATTGGTGTTAACATTTTGGGAAGCACACTGCAAAAGGGATAACAACAACAACATTTATTATGGTACTAGTTCTTCCATTCTTGCCTTTTGCAAGATCAAACAGAATTGGTTACAGGAAGAAAATGCTGTCAAATCTTGGAATGGTCAATGCATGTCGTTCTGCAATCATTACGATTTAAGTTGTACTGTCACACAGAAAATATTTTGTAAAAGTCATACATGGCACCTGGGAACAATTCCAGGTTATGCATCTTGGAAATTTACTGGGACCCATACTAGTGAAACTTTGCAGTCTTCCTATGATGTTGGGTTTCACTCATTAGGCAATCATTTGATGATTAAATTTTCTCAATTTTTGTCTCCGGAAATATGTGTGTGATTATAGTTGATTAAATGTTGGCATTTGTTTTGTTTATGTTTGTTACTTTACTACAAAAGGGATATGTCCGGCAAACATCATGAATTGAAAAATGGGATCCAAATGTGTGATACAAATAGGGCTCAACTAAGTATGCTGTTCCATTTTGCCTTTTTGGAAGGCTAATGGAATCTGTTTTTACCTAATAAATACTACTGCCTAGAACTTCAGGACAATGTCTGGTGGTAGCTGGGTTCAACAGTTTACCCCCTGGCATATACTGAGAGCATCTGCCTTAATTAATTATATATACAGTTCACACTATCAGATAGCCTACCTTAGAAAATAACCTTCAGAGGCTCCTGGATGATGCTTTTTTCTTATGGTTGGTTCTCTGTTTTGAATGTTGTTGTATGTATTTAAAGATATTCATGTTTTATATGCTTTATCTCTCAGTTTTATTGCTCTTGCAGCAACTTGGTAAAATGCCCATAATTTGTACTAGATCTCAATGTAGGAAATTGCCAGTTTGACTTTCTAGGAATTCTTAACCTGGTTTGGTCCCACATGCATAGGAATTTACTGGTAAATCCTAAAGCAAACACCATGTGCAAACTTTTTTTTTTTCCAACATTGTAAAATAAGAAAAAAATCATGTGCACGCGATATGGTTTACCTAAGCCTCAATTTACAGTTAATTCATGCTTATGACCAACTGAATACTAAGTGTGTTTCTGAAATGGTTTTAAATTATATTTTCTCGTAATGTTTGTGTGTAGTAGTTGGTAATTATTTCTAGGTTGATGTTGCACTTTAGAAATAGACATTAATTTGGCAGAAGTACAGCAGTTACTAGATGATTTGTGTATTCTGTGTTCTGAATTTTGTCTGAAATGTTTGAAAACTTTTTTTTTTTTTAATTTGCAGAGAATCTTTTACTTTTTTGTAATGCACACTAATAGCTGTAGGTAGTATTTTAAATACTGTTTCTCATTTCTGTATATGGTTGTGGGAAACTCGAGGAGGGTTTTTATAAAACCATGTGAGTTTTCCTGGGAGTATTAAAAAAAAGTTTGTGTTTTCATTTTCTTCTTGACATTTCCATTGCATTTAACCTAATTGTCATAAACAATTTAGCAGTATGAAGCAGTCATATAGGCATCATACCAAATAATGTTGATTCAAACTAACTAGAATGTTAAGAATATAACATCTAATGGTTCAACGTTCTGAGGTAGTGTCTTTTTTGATTTGTTATTTAGTTAGTAAATTGCACTGAGCTGAAGTGGGTATAAGTACATCATACTCTGTACAATTTAAACTCTGTGGGTCTCTGTTCTTTTCTCTATAACCTGGGGTACTGAGAATCTAATGTTTCGCTATTGGAAGAGCTAAGCCTTTTAAATGTTGCATTATAAGAATAAGGCAGTGGTTCATCATTATTTGGTAGATATCTTATGTAAGACCAGAGCAACTTGCCAAAAAAAAAAACAAATTGCATTGAAAAAGATTAACAGGAAAGTGCACATTTAGACAATAGATAACAAAATTTTACAGCAGAGCAGTTGAACCCTAGCCTTATTGTTAGACACAATGCTAAATGAAAACCAGTACTCTAACATCATCAGCTGCCTGAATAGTTGATAGAATTATTAATTGTTACAGGGTTGGACAGTTTGGTATTCCGGACACCTGGGGCTTCCAGTTTTTAATTCCAGACAGCTCAATGTTTGACTGTCAAAGCCCAATGACTACCAGATTTTTTGGATTTTGGTCAAATGTGTTATTTTCCTAATCAAAATTAGTCTGATTAAAAGTAAAGACTCAGTTCTTCATGTTCGATCTTAGCTAGGTGTCACTTTTAAAGGTAGTTGCTTATATTGTGCCAGACTGCTATAACCAGTATTTCACTGGCATTCACCCACTAGGGAGCAAAATTGCCAAGCAAGTCTATAACAAGGAAGAGAAACAATTGTATTAGGTTTAGACTACTATGTTTTACAAACTGGTATCCCAGCACACTACCATATGGATTTATAATTTGTCCACCTGTTTCTATAAACCTTGGAAGGGGCTGAGAGACATAAGCACTAAAATACTTTAAGAAGAATGTTTAATAAGCATTTGACAGATTTTTCAGAGAGCTGTAATGTTAACAATTTCGTAAGTATAATCAAAGCAAGAGGGACAAAGCACTTAATGTTTTGCTAGTGCTATGTTTGTGCCAGTCCTGAGTGGTCAGTTTAACACAGCATGAAGTGCAAGTCTGGCCTGAAAAATTCAAATAACTCAGAAGAGTCAAAGTTGCAAATGATAGTAAAAATAGAAAATAAAAGACTTTTGAAAAAAAGGTGGATGGTATAACACTGCAAGATTTTTCTCTGATGGCTAGTTAACAGAGAATTTTTATTTGGTTGTTTAAAATCAGTGTTATCTGAAGAAAGTGTGAAACTTTAATAAATGCAGTATCTGATTGCAAAAACAGCCTATTAATTGGAACACCTCTTTTTAATATACTGCATTCAGACATTTGTAGTCAATGATTATAGTATACATTAACTATGTTCAGTTGTGCTTATTACAGTGCTTTTTTTATCCACATTACCCTCCTATTTCCTCTGTAAAGACTGGAGGTTTTACTGATGTAATCTGCCATTTCCCAAGGCCTTTTTGAAAGTGTATCATAGCTGTCCTGCTTTGTTTTCAGGTATATATAAGCTGATTCAGACTTGGTTTCAAATGTTTTGTTTTCATAAAATATCCACATGAAACCGATTTGAATAAAAGTACATTTATCTTTAACACTAGAACATTTTGGTAAAAAGTGGTGAATTAAATTAAAATCTGTTACTTTGCTTCTGGTTTGATAATTTTAATAAAAGTATTAAATCAGCGCACATTAAGTATTAAATTAAATAGAAAAGTATTATTTTTATATTTGTACAACATGGCCAAATTCAAAATTGTTTGCCAGAGAAGTTTGAAGTATGTTAAGTCAAAGTATGTTAGACATATTATTCCTGACAGTTTTTTGCTTTTGTGTTTTTTTTTTTTTTTTTTTTTTACCATTGGTTATTAAGCTACATAAAACTTGAAGTTTATTGCTACTTTCATTTCTGTGGCTTTGTATTGGAAAAGAGTAGCTAAGAAAAACAGTCTGAATGAGTGTTTTTGCAGGATCCATAGTTAAGTAGTTGTGGCTTTTCATGCCATCACGGTGTCTTTTCTAGCTCTTCTTTGATTTTCGTAGACCTCTGAACTGAGTGTAAAACAAGAAACAGCACTGGGCAGGATGTGCCACATAATTACAAAGCAGTTGAACACACACACACCCACGCTCACTCACACTTGCCCAATTACAAGTAACCCACTGACTTGTAGTGTGCTGTTTTGCATGACTTTGACAGTGGGAGAATTCCGTAAGAAACTCAAGCAGCAGGTCTTGGGTTTTCTCCCCAATAGCATCCAGAGTATCAGTATTTAATGAGCCATCCATCTAGTATGAACTAGTGTTTTAAGTGGATTAAACATTTTGGTAATGGATGGATAAATCACAATGTTTGTAAATATAACAGATCTTTAAAACCTTTTAAGTCCAGTATGTCCAGTACTTTGAGAAAAGTGATTTTCATGTTATGACACCAGTACAGATTATGCAATAACTCATGATTAGTTGTTGCCTAATGGGGGCTGGGCGGACTATTGGCTCTGGAAACCCTGCAGATTTTATTTTTTTCTCCAAACTTAACTGGAGTTTTTTTGTTTTTTCTATCCTTTTAGATATCAGACGTTACCTTGTTGTGTTGTTTGTTCTTTAATATTATTGCATATTTTTTAATTTTTTTCTTCTTGTAACTTTATCTTGTAAAGCACTTTGGGCTACATTGCTGTATGAAAATGTGGTATATAAATAAAGGTTGTTGTCTATGCATATTCATTGAACAGGTCAACTCTCCTTATCTTATTATGGTCTTTTAAACACTGTCATTTGACAGCAATGTTAAACCCTAAGTTGATTTTCTTAGAATAATGTTCAGAGTAGTATCAAACAGAAACTTTAGGGGCTTTACAAAGCGCCCCAACACACTTTTGTGCTTGTTTTAAATATCAAATAATTAACTGAAATAAAAAGTCACTTGAGAATTGCTAGTACAGATACCTACCTTCCTCACTAAACTATATAGAGTGATCTGTATCGTGGTTCAGCTATTGCGCCCCCGCTATATTGTGGAAAAATTCAATAAGTACATCCTACCTGTAGAGTACTTTGCAGCCAATTCATAATTCAATAGAATTTATTTTTGTATAGCCCAAAATCACACAAGGAGTGCTGCAATGGGTTTTAACAGGCCCTGCCTCTTGACTGCCCCCCAGCCTTGACTCTCTAAGAAGACAAGGTAAAACTCCCAAAAAAACCCCAGTAGGGAAAAAATGGAAAAAACCTCAGGAAAGGCAGCTCAAAGAGAGACCCCTTTCCTGGTAGGTTGGGTGTGCAGTGGGTGTCATAACAAAACATACGGTTTTCAGCAGTCACTATGGTAGACAAAGAGTTTCACATTACAGTACCCAGATGATTTCTTACAAGGCCCGTTATTGGCTGAAAGAGGAGACTAAACCAATCGGAGCGGGATTTTCATTCTCTTGGGCTCTGATTGGCTGCTGCTAACATGGTGTTCTCTTGCAAGAACAGTGACTCTGGGTCCCCGATGCATCTCCGTTCTCTGCGTATCGCATACCTTTGCCTGTGGTCCGATTGTTGTGAGCAAACTTTTTGTGATCTCTTTTCTTACACCTCACTTTTAAAACAGCTGTTCCAACATTAAAAGGAAGACATGCTGGTGGCTCAATTACTTTATAACCTGGGAAAGGAAGACTGAATCGACACCTCAGGCTATTGATTGTTTTATGGATGGACATCTGGGACAACAATTTGGTTTACAGTATGGGAAAAATGGACATGAGGCAATATCAAAGAACTTTATTATCTGGGAAAGAGTTTGAGCAAAATTCATCAAATCAAATTGACAGCCAGCCATTCAGGTTCATATGTTGGGAAACCATGGCATGACATTTCATAATAAATATGCCTCATTTTGAAAGCAACGTCAGAAGACAGAGAAGAAGAAAGCACAAGAGAAGAAGAAATTAGAGGAGGAGGAGAAGAAGAAGAAAAACAGACGAAGACGGCAGTGGTCGTCTGAAAAGCGTCATGAACATCGATTGCTAAATCAAACGCCTCCCTGGGACATTCATCCTTGTCATCTCTACCTTTTTTTTGTAAGCGTTTCCTAAAGACTATATATATTCAGACTTTCCTATCAGTACCTGTTTTCTACTATTCTTTGTTCCAGTGGTATTATTATTCTTGTAATAAATACCATGCTGCTTTTAACTTTCTCTGCTTTTTTTTTTAATGTCTAGAGTGATTGAATTAGATTAGATTTCTTTGAGCACCTGGTGTAGTCAGATTTTTTTTGTCATTATTTCTGTATTGCTAGATTATAAGGCTGAGAGTGAGGGCGCCACTCAATAGTTAGGGACAGTGCGAAAAGAAGGTGTTCTTGGCTGATAAATGGCCTATAGTCAAGAGTGCTGAGTCTTTGTATGTTTAAATGTATTCTTGTAGGCCAAAAGTAATATTTAGGTCTGAGATATCACTAAAACATCATATGTTGTTCGTGCCGATTATAAGTAAGTCTCTTGAAGTGCCGAGTAACACAGCCTGTCATTCCTAAAGCACTTGCGTGGTTTAAAGCGCTAAGGGTTAATCTGCATGGTGTCATTCATGGGGGACTGTTGTGGTTAGGGTCTGTGTGTATGCATATAGCTATGTATGTGTGTGTTCATCTTAAAGTGCAACAGTAGACCAACCCGATAATGAACTTGACGAGATCACTTACCCTTCAGGTAACAGGTAAAGGGGAAGTAGAAGGAAATACCACGATAATACAATAAGTTTACATGTGTTTAAAGCATGTGGGAGGAGTATTTTAAGGCTTAAACTATAAAAAAAATGTTTTGTTTATATGGTCTTTCTATATCGCAGACATTCACCTATCGCTAATGGGTCTTGAACATAACTTCAGCGATAGGTGGGGGATTACTGTGTATGTGTATATACATATAATACACACACACACACTTAACTGTGTAAGCAGCACAGGATCCTAAAAGTATTGAAATAGTCAGAACCACTCTGGGCATCTCTCTCCTAGGAAGATTTGTGTAGCCGACATGCTCGAATTTTTTGTGCATTAGGAGCTAAGCGACTTTCTTAGGAGGTTTTGTTTTGCCGGTGTGCTGGCCTCACTTGCGTATACTCGGAGCTGGAGCCCTTACCCTGACTCTACCTCTATCTTCCGGGCTTAACAGAGGCGCACACTTCCAAATGTAGACGTTTATATATAAGATATATATGGCTGTTCGAGTCACAAAGGGGCGCAGTGCTGCTCAAACATTAAGAATGCTGGCAGTCACCTCCAGTTCGTCCAATGGTGATCGTTCCGAGAGTCAACTGGATGATAGCCTACATACAGGAATGCAAGATCACCCCCCCCACCCTACCCAGAAGAGGGTGGGTTAAGGTTGATATCACCCTACAGTATTTTTAGTTAACCAATGAGGAACATGTGTACCAAGTTTCATGAAAATCGCTCTAGCTGTTAGGAAGTGATGCTGGAACATGCATGCACGCATACATACACAAATTGACATATATATATATATATATATATGGTAATCCCTCCTCGATCGCGGGGGTTGCGTTCCAGAACCCCCCGCGATAGATGAAAATCCGCGAAGTAGAAACCACATGTTTGTATGATTATTTTTATATATTTTAAGCCCTTATAAACTCACCCACCCTGTTAACATTATTAGAGCCCTCTAGACATGAAATAGCACCCTTTAGTCAAAAGTTTAAGCTGTGCTCCATGACAAGACAGAGATGACAGTTCTTTCTCACAATTAAAAGAATGCAAACATATCTTCTCTTCAAACGAACGCCGTCCGGAGCAGAGAATGTCAGAGAGAGAGAGTGACAGAAAAACAATCAATCAAAAAAATCAATACGTGCTGTTGGGCTTTTAAGTATGAGCACCGCGTAAAGCAGCCGCAAAGAAGGGAGCAATGTGAAGGTAAATCTTTCAGCATTTTTTAGAGTAGCCTCCGTATCTTCTAAACAAACAGCCTCTGTGCAAACAGCCCCTCTGCTCACACCCCATCCGTCAGGCACAGAGAAAGTCAGAGAAAGACCGAGAAAAGCAAACAATCCGCTCGGGGAAGCACATCGTATATCATTGAGGAGTTTTAGTTAATATGTAATACGTGCTCTGATTGGGTAGCTTCTCAGCCATCTGCCAATAGCGTCCCTTGTATGAAATCAACTGGGCAAACAAACTGAGGAAGCATGTACTTTAAATTAAAAGACCCATTGTCCACAGAAATCCGCGAACCAGCGAAAAATCCGTGATATATATTTAGATATGCTTACATTTAAAATCCGCGATAGAGTGAAGCCGCGAAAGTCGAAGCGCGATATAGCGAGGGATTACTGTGTGTGTGTGTGTGTGTGTGTGTATATGTATATATATACATTCAGTGGAACCTCAAGATACGATCACCTCTGTATACGAGAAATTCAAGATAAGAGGAAAGTATGAACGAAAAATTTGGATCTAAATACGAGCATTGGCTCGCGAAGAGCCACGAGCCAGGCTGTGGGTATGCGTGGCGCGCTTCCGATCCGCCTCGACTCGGGGATTCACCCAAGCTGACGCTGCCAGCCCGTCAGCTCACTCAGTGTTCCTTGTTCTCCTGTAACGTGAGGATCTACGCGTATGTGCGCTTGTGATTTCATTGTTTCGCTGTAGCAGTTCGCCATATAAGCGTATCCAAAAATATCGCGGACATGTAGACGGAGAATAGGAGACGATTGCATTCAAGAAGAGAGAGAGAGATAAGAGAGAGAGAGAGAGAGAGACGCGTGTGCGAGCCAGAGAGAAAAGGAGAGAGAGAGAAGAACCATCAGCTCAGTTATGATCACATGACGCTCAGCAGACAAAGTGTATCCATACTACTTGTATTGCAAGACATCGCTCGTTTTATCAAGTCAAAATTTATTAAAAAATTTAGCTCGTCTTGCAAAACACTCGTAAACCAAGTTACTTGCAAACCGAGGTTCCACTTGTATATACAGTGGTGTGAAAAACTATTTGCCTCCTTCCTGATTTCTTATTCTTTTGCATGCTTGTCACACAAAATGTTTCTGATCATCAAACACATTTAACCATTAGTCAAATATAACACAAGTAAACACAAAATGCAGTTTTTAAATGATGGTTTTTATTTAGGGAGAAAAAATTCCAAACCTACGTGGCCCTGTGTGAAAAAGTAATTGCCCCCTGAACCTAATAACTGGTTGGGCCACCCTTAGCAGCAATAACTGCAATCAAGCATTTGCAATAACTTATAATGAGTCTTTTACAGCGCTCTGGAGGAATTTTGGTCCACTCATCTTTGCAGAATTGTTGTAATTCAGCTTTTATTTGAGGGTTTTCTAGCATGAACCGCCTTTTTAAGGTCATGCCATAGCATCTCAATTGGATTCAGGTCAGGACTTTGACTAGGCCACTCCAAAGTCTTCATTTTGTTTTTCTTCAGCCATTCAGAGGTGGATTTACTGGTGTGTTTTGGGTCATTGTCCTGTTGCAGCACCCAAGATCACTTCAGCTTGAGTTGACGAACAGATGGCCGGACATTCTCCTTCAGGATTTTTTGGTAAACAGTAGAATTCATGGTTCCATCTATCACAGCAAGCCTTCCAGGTCCTGAAGCAGCAAAACAACCCCAGACCATCACAGTACCACCACCATATTTTGCTGTTGGTATGATGATCTTTTTCTGAAATGCTGTGTTCCTTTTACGCCAGATGTAACGGACATTTGCCTTCCAAAAGTTCAACTTTTGTCTCATCAGTCCACAAGGTATTTTCCCAAAAGTCTTGGCAATCATTGAGATGTTTCTTAGCAAAATTGAGACGAGCCCTAATGTTCTTTTTGCTTAACAGTGGTTTGCGTCTTGGAAATCTGCCATGCAGGCCGTTTTTGCCCAGTCTCATTCTTATGGTGGAGTCGTGAACACTGACCTTAATTGAGGCAAGTGAGGCCTGCAGTTCTTTAGACGTTGTCCTGGGGTCTTTTGTGACCCCTCGGATGAGTCGTCTCTGCGCTCATGGGGTAATTTTGGTCGGCCGGCCACTCCTGGGAAGGTTCACCACTGTTCCATGTTTTTGCCATTTGTGGATAATGGCTCTCATTGTGGTTCGCTGTAGTCCCAAAGCTTTAGAAATGGCTTTATTACCTTTACCAGACTGATAGATCTCAATTACTTCTGTTCTCATTTGTTCCTGAATTTCTTTGGATCTTGGCATGATGTCTAGCTTTTGAGTTGTTTTTGGTCTACTTCTCTGTGTCAGACAGCTCCTATTTAAGTGATTTCTTGATTCAAACAGGTGTGGCAGTAATCAGGCCTGGGGGTGGCTACAGAAATTGAGCTCAGGTGTGATACACCACAGTTAGGTTATTTTTTAACAAGGGGGTAATTACTTTTTCACACAGGGCCATGTAGGTTTGGATTTTTTTTCTCCCTAAATAATAAAAACCATCATTTAAAAACTGCATTTTGTGTTTACTTGTGTTATATTTGACTAATGGTTAAATGTGTTTGATGATCAGAAACATTTTGTGTAACAAACATGCAAAAGAATAAGAAATCAGGAAGGGGGAAAATAGTTTTTCACACCACTGTATTATTTATCAGTGTTATTTGTTAGGAAAATTGATTTTTATGTTGATATTTTTGGGGGTGCGGAACGGATTAACTGGATTTCCATTATTTTCAATGGGGAAGTTTGTTCTATAAATGAGAAATTCGCTATACGAGCTCAGTGTTGGAACAAATTAAACTCGTATCTTGAGGTTCCACTGTATATAATTTGTGCTTCCGGAAAGTATTCACAGCGCACCACTTTTTTCACATTTTGCTATGTTACAGCCTTATTCCAAAATGGATTAAATTCATTTTTTTCCTTAGAGTTGTACACACAACACCCCATAATGACAATGTGAAAAAAAGTTTACTTGAGATTTTTGCCAATTTATAAAAAATAAGACAGCACATGTACATAAGTATTCACATCCTTTTCCATGAAGCTCAAAATTGAGCTTGGGTGCATCCTGTTTCCCCTGATTATCCTTGAAATGGTTATGCAGCTTAATTGGAGTCCACCTGTGGTAAATTCAGTTGATTGGACATGATTTGTAAAGGCACCCACCTGTCTATATAAGGTGTCACAGTTGACAGTTCGTCAGAGCACAAACCAAGCATGAAGTCAAAGGAATTATCTGTAGACCTCTGAGACAGGATTGTCTCGAGGCACAAATCTGGGGAAGGTTACAGAAAAATTTCTGCTGCTTTGAAGGTCCCAATGAGCACAATGGCCTCCATCATCCATAAGTGGAAGAAGTTCGAAACCACCAGGACTCTTTCTAGAGCTGGCCGGCCATCTAAACTGAGCGATCGGGGGAAAATGGCCTTAGTCAGGGAGGTGACCAAGAACCCGATGGTCACTCTGTCAGAGCTCCAGAGGTCCTCTGTGGAGAGAGGAGAACCTTCCAGAATGACAACCATCTCTGCAGCAATCCACCAATCAGGCCTGTATGGTAGAGTGGCCAGACGGAAGCCACTCCTTGGTAAAAGGCACATGTCAGCCCCTGAAGGACGCAGACCATGAGAAACAAAATTCTCTGGTCTGATGAGACAAAGATTGAACTCTTTGGTGTGAATGCCAGGTGTCACGTTTGGAGGAAACCAGGCACCGCTCATCACCAGGCCAATACCATCCCTACAGTGAAGCATGATGGTTGGAGCATCATGCTATGGGGATGTTTTTCAGCGGCAGGAACTGGATGACTAGTCAGGATAAAGGGAAAGATGACTGCAGCAATGTACAGAGACATCCTGGATGAAAACCTGCTTCAGAGCGCTCTTGACCTCAGATTAGAGCGATGTCCTGCTGAAAGATGAACCAACGACCCTAAGCACACAGCCAGGATATCAAAGGAGTGGCTTCAGGACAACTCTGTGAATGTCCTTGAGTGGCCCAGCCAGAGCCCAGACTTGAATCCGATTGAACATCTCTGGAGTGATCTTAAAATGGCTGTGCACCGATGCTTCCCATCCAACCTGATGGAGCTTGAGAGGCGCTGCAAAGAGGAATGGGCGAAACTGGCCAAGGATAGGTGTGCCAAGCTTGTGGCATCATATTCAAAAATACTTGAGGCTGTAATTGCTGCCAAAGGTGCATCGACAAAGTATTGAGCAAAGGCTGTGAATACTTATGTACATGTGATTTCTCAGTTTTTTTATTTTTAATAAATTTGCAAAAACCTCAAAACTTTTTTTCACATTAACATTATGGGGTGTTGTGTGTAGAATTCTGAGGAAAAAAATGAATTTAATCCATTTTGGAATAAGGCTGTAACATAAAATGTGGAAAAAGTGATGCGCTGTAAATACTTTCCGGATGCACTGCGTGTGTGTTATATCTATACTAATAAAAGGCAAAGCCCTCACTCATCACTAATTCTCCAACTTCCCGTGTAGGTGGAACGCTGAAATTTGGCAGGCTCTTTCTTTACAGCTTACTTACAAAAGTTACGCAGGTTTCATTTCGAAATTCTACACGTAACGGTCATAACGGTTGACAACGTCCCCCATGTTGATCTTTCTTATTTATGGCCCCATCTTCACGAAATTTGGTAGGTGGCTTCCCTGCGCTAACCAAAACCGATGTACTTACTTATTTTGGTGGTATGATGCCACTGTCGGCCACCATATTGAACTTTTCAACGGTCTTTGTTACTTATGGGCCCATCTTCAAGAAATTTGGTACGCGGGTTCCCAGCGCTAACTGAATCCTACTTACGTACATATATACGTCCATAGCCTGCAGCTCGGTCACCATGTTGTTGGCTGCCTGCCTATATAAGGCCGTCCGTCACTCTGGTATCTACATTCTCTTCCTTGCTTCGCTATGGGATTCACGTCTCCTTGCTCATAACTACAGCCTTTTTATTTAATCCACGGCTTCTCCGCTGTTTTATTGTTCGTTTATTATGATTATAGTTATTGTGTAGGTATTTTAGACTTACTTTACATTGTTCAGGTACCTATTTCCTTTATCATTCCAACCGTACCCCCATTAACATGTCTATAGAGGTGATCACTATTGATGAATGAACTGCCACTTACCGAGTTGTTTCCATGCCCGGAGATGGCACCTACCTTTTCCATTCTCTTTGTTACATATTGCACAGCCATATCAGGCTCATTGTGTCTTATGTATTGAATGACTGGGACAGGTTCAAGGTGTGGACTGATGACGGTACAACAGATTATTATACTACACAGGAGCATTGTAAGAGTGAAATTCTTAAGCCCTTCACCTCTGGTTCTGCATGCGAGTTGATGGCTTCCGCTGAATTGTTCAGTTGTCGCTTTGAAGGGTACCGAAATGGCCAAATATTTTACACCTTTCGACAACCGCCAATACCTCTTAAACATCTTAGATTCACAGGTGACAATTTCAGTAGTGGACACTTTGATGTTTATGGATGTTTAAATTCTCAAAAGCTGGGTGTGAAGTTATCGATGAAACCAGTTGTATGCTTACAACACTTGACAGTTGCCGAATGTCACTTCAACACAAGTCCTGCAAATACTGTCGTAATTGAAACAAACCATGAAACTCAAACCGATTATGACCGCACCAATCCAAGCTGTGAGAAAACAGTAAAAAGGAGGCGTGTCAGACGTCGTGGTGCATTTTCTGTTGCAGCTAGACGGAAACAACTTCATGACACTGCCGCCAAATACTCACAGAAAAATCCACAAGTTCATAGAGACGCTGTCGCTAAATACTCACAGGCAATTCCACAACTTAATACTGGGAATGCCTGTTAAACATCTTAGAATCAGGAGTAGCATTTGGGTAGTGAACACTTCGATGATTGAAACCTGTTATCTTTACAACGGTTGACAAACACGGAATGTAACTTGAACATCACGTCCTCCAAATACGAACCTGATTGAAAGAAATAATAATAATCAAATCCTTGATGACCGCAACACTCATAACAGTGACAAAACAATTACATTGATAATCATGTTACGATATTTTTAAAATGTTTTCTTTTTCATAACTTATTTAACACACTACTCCGCTGCGAAGCACGGGTATT
The DNA here is from genome assembly GCF_016835505.1 of Polypterus senegalus. NCBI lineage: Eukaryota > Metazoa > Chordata > Cladistia > Polypteriformes > Polypteridae > Polypterus > Polypterus senegalus. The sequence continues at coordinate 51,623,515 of NC_053157.1, forward strand.
TTGCTAGTATGTTAATAAATTGCACTGGCTTCACTATTTATCCACCTGCTTATACTCTGTATTTGTCTTTTAAAAATAGACGAGTGATTCTGTAAGCACTTCAGCCCTTAAAAGACACTACTTATTTTCATAACTTAATAGTTGTATGTAGAATATGTGAAAAATGTGTCAAAGCTACTTGTGGTCAAATGCTGAATGATCCGCACTAAAGCCAGAAACTGTTAATAGGATGGCATTTCTAGCAAAAAACCTGTGATTGGATACTGGTGAATTTTAAGTGATGACTTTGAAAAGTTCCAGTTTTAGAACACAAAGTTTGAAAATATTTAAATTCCTAATTTCAGTAGCAAGTTCGAATTCTGAGTTCTGCATTTCTTGTTGTTAGGAATGTTTTTTAAAAATGGATCTTTTGCACTTTTTGTAATCAAGGAAACAAGTGTAACTGTGTTTAGATTTTTGTAATATCCTCAGGACTTTTTTTCATTTGTTCCTAGGTTAATTTATGATTTATATTTATACTGTTTCACCTCAGGTTTATCACAAAAACATTTGTGCAATAAAGTTTGAAAATATTTTCAGTTGTAAACATTGTCTCACCATATTTATTTCTATAAATTTATTAACTTTAAAGGGCTTAATAATTCAATTTTTGAAATCACAATATAGCATCGGTATCATCGGGATTGCGGAAGATACTGTGATCTTAGTTTGACATCATATTTGTCCACCCCTACTAAAAAGTAATATTTAATAGATAAGCCGTATTTATTCATATTTAAAATGTTACAGTTCTGTGTTGCTTTGATTGTCCAAATGTGTGTTCTTCTTTAATGTTTGTCCAAACATCATGGCTTCAGATATCCTGGTTTTTACATGAATGCATTTTTTGAAAATCTTGTTAAAACAACCTTTCTTCTGCTGCTTTCAAAGCATCTTGTTGAGTCATCAGACTTTGTGTATTGTGTATCCTGTGTACAAATCAAGAATTAAAATGTTCTTATATTCAGTTAATTGTAACTGAAAGTCTATATTACTGTTTCCAATGTACGTTTCAAATATATAATATACTATTAGTGCATTCACTACATCTGTTACTTGTTAGCGGTTATAGTAATGAACATTAGTTTGCCTTTAAAAACCGAATGACTGATACAAATGTAGCGTTTATAGATTCATATTCAGAATGCTGCTTGGTCTGTATTGCTATAACTGTGGGTCTCTGTAATGCATATCTGTTAATACAGTACATGTTGTATTACTACTTTGACATGCTTTAAAGCATTGAAATACTACATTTTTTTATTTTGGGATTAATGAAAGTAGTACATTTCAGTGATTCATTTGGAACTTACTTGCTATAACTGTTAGCACTGGGAGCATTTCAGTTTGCCTGACAGATCCCATAGTACTTTATGTGTAACCCTGGCACCACTTAGAAATTTGATTAATGCTTTGATGGATATCTTTAGATGAATAATCGGAGAATGAATGCAAAGCTTTCATTACTTTTATCTGGACTGTATAGGACATGTTATTAAAATTGGTTAATCTCGCCATCTACAAGTTTTAAACAGTTATACTGACATCTAATTGGTGACATCTTGCACTCTCAAAGCATGCAAGAATCTATTTCTGAGCTAACTCCAAAATGGGATATTTTGATCACCCACATTTCTGTTTTAAAACTATTGGGTGCCAAAATATTTATTCTTACGACATCCCTAGCGATAGTGAAGTTTGATAAGCCAATAGAGATGAGTGCAGAAGACAAAGAAATACAGAAATAATTGCTTCCTCTGTGCTTTAAGAGCTTATTTTAAAATATTACTGATTAGATCCTGCCATGTTTTGAAAAAACTCTGTACAGTTCCTCTAAATATTTGATTTTTTCCAATTTCAGATAGTATAAAACATCGGTTTCACACTGACTTAAAAGATGTGAGCTTGGGTTCTTCCAGTTGAATCATGCCCTGGGAACATTTTGGAGAGTTTTCGACAAGACAGATGTGCTCGATATATAATTTTGAGTTGAATAATTGTATGCTTTGCACATATGGAGCTCGAGCGAATTCTCTGCATTGCTACTTTCCACTCCTTTTCTGATATATTAATTGAGAGTTCTTTTTCCCCAGTGTCCTCTTGGATCCTTGAAAGGGAGGGACTGTAAAATGATTTTATATATTGCAGAGATGGTGTCTGAGTCCTTGAGATTTTTCCAGCATAGATGAGGGTGCAAAATGAGGAAAATCGAGAAGGTTCTGTTTAACAAAGATCTTAATTTGAAGATAGTGAAAAAAATGTGTAGGTGGAATGTTAAATTTGGAATGTAATTGTTCATAGGATGCAAAGACGTCTATATAAAGATCTCTAAGCAAGTTAATCCCAACTTTTTTCCAGAAGTTAAAACTGCATATGTTCGCGAAGGTTGAAAAGAGGTGTTTCTCTCTTAACGACCATGACTCACTATTATGTATCAGAATAGTCCCAGGATCAGCTTTCTTAATTCCTTTTCTGCTTCTTCCTTGCTAGCGAAGAAATAGAATTGACCCTGCAATTCCACTTTCTGTTTGGCAGGATACAAGAGGCTGTATTTGATATTGGCTTGCCATAACCGCCGTTTAATGTTGTAGAAGGATGCGTGTTTAGTAGCTGTTGCTGGAGAGAAATCAGGGAAGATACGAATGTGGTTATTTTCATACTGTGGTGTGAAAAACTATTTGCCCCCTTCCTGATTTCTTATTCTTTTGCATTTTTGTCACACAAAATGTTTCTGATCATCAAACACATTTAACCATTAGTCAAATATAACACAAGTAAACACAAAATGCAGTTTTTAAATGATGGTTTTTATTATTTAGGGAGAAAAAAAAATCCAAACCTACATGGCCATGTGTGAAAAAGTAATTGCCCCTTGAACCTAATAACTGGTTGGGCCACCCTTAGCAGCAATAACTGCAATCAAGCATTTGCGATAACTTGCAATGAGTCTTTTACAGCGCTCTGGGTGAATTTTGGACCACTCATCTTTGCAGAATTGTTGTAATTCAGCTTTATTTGAGGGTTTTCTAGCATGAACCGCCTTTTTAAGGTCATGCCATAGCAACTCAATTGGATTCAGGTCAGGACTTTGACTAGGCCACTCCAAAGTCTTCATTTTGTTTTTCTTTAGCCATTCAGAGGTGAATTGGTGGTGTGTTTTGGGCCGTTGTCCTGTTGCAGCACCCAAGATCGCTTCAGCTTGAGTTGACGAACAGATGGCCGGACATTCTCCTTCAGGAATTTTTGGTAGACAGTAGAATTCATGGTTCCATCTATCACAGCAAGCCTTCCATGTCCTGAAGCAGCAAAACAACCCCAGACCATCACAGTACCACCACCATATTTTACTGTTGGTATGATGTTCTTTTTCTGAAATGCTGTGTTCCTTTTACGCCAGATGTAACGGGACATTTGCCTTCCAAAAAGTTCAACTTTTGTCTCATTAGTGCACAAGGTATTTTCCCAAAAGTCTTGGCAATCATTGAGATGTTTCTTAGCAAAATTGAGACGAGCCCTAATGTTCTTTTTGCTTAACAGTGGTTTGCGTCTTGGAAATCTGCCATGCAGGCCGTTTTTGCCCAGTCTCATTCTTATGGTGGAGTCGTGAACACTGACCTTAATTGAGGCAAGTGAGGCCTGCAGTTCTTTAGATGTTGTCCTGGGGTCTTTTGTGACCTCTCGAATGAGTCGTCTCTGTGCTCTTGGGGTAATTTTGGTCGGCCGGCCACTCCTGGGAAGGTTCACCACTGTTCCATGTTTTTGCCATTTGTGGATAATGGCTCTCACTGTGGTTCGCTGGAGTCCCAAAGCTTTAGAAATGGCTTTATAACCTTTACCAGACTGATAGATCTCAATTACTTCTGTTCTCATTTGTTCCTGAATTTCTTTGGATCTTGGCGTGATGTCTAGCTTTTGAGGTGCTTTTGGTCTACTTCTCTGTGTCAGGCAGCTCCTATTTAAGTGATTTCTTGATTGAAACAGGTGTGGCAGTAATCGGGCCTGGGGGTGGCTACGGAAATTGAACTCAGGTGTGATACACCACAGTTAGGTTATTTTTTAAAAAGGGGGCAATTACTTTTTCACACAGGGCCATGTAGGTTTGGATCTTTTTTCTCCCTAAATAATAATCATTTAAAAAACTGCATTTTGTTTTTACTTGTGTTATATTTGACTAATGGTTAAATGTGTTTGATGATCAGAAACATTGTGTGACAAGCATGCAAAAGAATAAGAAATCAGGAAGGGGGCAAATAGTTTTTCACACCACTATATATAATCTCTTGCTTGTGTCTGAGGAGTGCCATCACCTCTAGCTTAAATGATAATCTTTCAAAGCGAATAATAAAAGATCTAGGTCTAACAGTAGTTCATCCTTGTACGCGATAAGCCGCTGCTATCTCAGAATCTGCTTTAAAGTCCTCTCCAATTATTTTAGAAAAGTTCAGCTGTGAATTTCACAGGGTTTGGACTTTCTCGATTCTCAGACAGACATTTAATTCTGACATTATCCCTTCTGCTTCCATCTTCTAAAACAGCCAGTCTGCTGACATTTGCTGCTTTTTCTTCAGCACTGGCAGCTAAATTTTCGCCTGTTTCAATCCGAGTCATGAATGTCTCCTTGACATCCTCCAGTTGATCAGGAAGCATGCTCAGTTTAACCGAGGTTTCCTGAATGTGCTCTTCAATTTTACCCAACATATCTTTAAAGACTTTATTATCCTGCTGCCGCATCTGTCGCAGCGTCTCATTTGCCTTTCCCCTTGCCTTCTCACTTTTCTTTATCTCTTGCATGAGCTCAGCGAACATCACCTTCAGTTCAGACAGATCAGTTCTGCTTTCTTGCACTGTAGGTTAAGCGGCAGGCTGTATTGTAGCCGGTGTCCCCGATGTTCCCGGTTCGCGTGGAGTAATTGAAACCACGGACTGCAAGGCATTTTCCAGTTTCAGGTGATCTTCTCCAATCAGCAAGCTATCAAGACCTGCTTCACTCACGCTCGTACATTCGCTCCTTCTTTCGCTCTCAGCCGGCGACAATGTAGTGGACCGTGGCTCCGATTAGTCTGGGCTTTCGTTCTTCTGTTCCAGGTCTGTCTCCGAAAGGCTGTATCTTGAACTAGGGCTTGCCGATCTCAGCTTGGGTGCAGCTTTAGTTTTTGGTTCTTTCGAACCCCCTTTCTTGTGTGCCATGTTTATATATGCTTACATATACTGTAGCAGTGCCCTTCAGGTTGGATAAATACAGGATATCTCAGGATAATAAGCAGATAATATGAAAAATAACACCGCTGCTAGCGGGGCTCCACTTCAGATGTCCATCTGTTGCAACGGACGAGACCAAAGCATTTGTTCTATTGAGGGTTGTGTCGTGCATTGCTCTTAGTGCTTTCATGAAAGGCTCTTGCAACCTGTGACGCTGAATTTGATTAAGCAAGTTAGAGAAAGTAGTTATAGAGCAGCATTTATCAACCTTTATGGGGTCACAACCATGTTTCTATTTTTGAATAGAGTGCCATCGTCGGACCTGGCAGGGCTAGAGTTCCTCTTGGTGAATACTGCTCAATTGTTGGTGGGGGTGATGATTCCTGTTTGTGAGTTCAGCACTATTGTTAGGGTTAGGGGCTGGTTCCCATATGTGAAAAGAGTGCAATTACCAGAGTGGAAACTCTCTACAACACGCTAAAATTTATAAACAATGGCAACTAGCGACGCATTGGTGATCTTGTCCCAGTTGTTGAGAAACACTATCATAGAGCATTTGAAAATAAATTATGTGGATTGCAAATAATTTTAAGAAATCTCCTCATTTTAATAAGGTTACATGTATTGTAAGGATTTGCGTGGTAATAAGTGCAGCTGATGCCATAAGCTTTTTTCATCTCTTAAGCAGCCACTAGTACATTGGAAAAATATACAGGTACTGGTCATAAAATTAGAATATCATGACAAAGTTGATTTATTTCAGTAATTCCATTCAAAAAGTGAAACTTGTATATTAGATTCATTCATTACACACAGACTGATGTATTTCAAATGTTTATTTCTTTTAATTTTGATGATTATAACTGACAACTAATGAAAGTCCCAAATTCAGTATCTCGGAAAATTAGAATATCAATTAAGACCAATGCAAAAAAAGGATTTTTAGAAATGTTGGCCAACTGAAAGGTATGAAAATGAAAAGTATGAGCATGTACAGCACTCCTTTGGCCTGGATTACTGCAGCAATGTGCTGTGGCTTGGAGTTGATCAGTCTGTGGCACTGCTCAGGTGTTATGTTGCTCTGATAGTGGCCTTCAGCTCTTCTGAATTGTTGGGTCTGGCGTATTGCATCTTCCTCTTCACAATACCCCATAGAAGAGGTCAGGGGAGTTTGCTGGCCAATCAAGAACAGGGATACCATGGTCCTTAAACCAGGTACTGGTAGCTTTGGCACTGTGTGCAGGTGCCAGGTCCTGTTGGAAAATGAAATCTGCATCTCCATAAAGTTCGTCAGCAGCAGGAAGCATGAAGTGCTCTAAAACTTCCTGGTAGACGGCTGCGTTGACCTTGGACCTCAGAAAACACAATGGACCAACACCAGCAGATGACATGGCACCCCAAACCATCACTGACTGTGGAAACTTTACACTGGACCTCAAGCAACGTGGATTCTGTGCCTCTCCTCTCTTCCTCCAGACTCTGGGACCTTGATTTCCAAAGGAAATGCAAAATTTACTTTCATCAGAGAACATAACTTTGTCCTTTTTGTCTTTAGCCCAGGCGAGACGCTTCTGACGCGGTCTCTTGTTCAAGAGTGGCTAGACACAAGGAATGCGACAGCTGAAACCCATGTCTTGCATACGTCTGTATGGTTCTTGAAGCACTGACTCCAGCTGCAGTCCACTCTTTGTGAATCTCCCCCACAGTTTTGAATGGGTTTTGTTTCACAATCCTCTCCAGGGTGCGGTTATCCCTATTGCTTGTACACTTTTTTCTACCACATCTTGTCCTTCCCTTCTCCTCTCTATTAATGTGCTTGGACACAGAGCTCTGTGAACAGCCAGCCTCTTTAGCAATGACCTTTTGTGTCTTGCCCTCCTTGTGCAAGGTGTCAATGGTTGTCTTTTGGACAACTGTCAAGTCAGCAGTCTTCCCCATGATTGTGTAGCCTACAGAACTAGACTGAGAGACCATTTAAAGGCTTTTGCAGGTGTTTTGAGTTAATTAGCTGATTAGAGTGTGGCACCAGGTGTCTTCAATATTGAACCTTTTCACAATATTCTAATTTTCCGAGATACTGAATTTGGGTCTTTCATTAGTCAGTTATAATCATCAAAATTAAAAGAAATGAAGATCCGAAATACATCAGTCTGTGTGTAAATGAATTAATCTAATGTACAAGTTTCACTTTTTGAATGGAATTACTGAAATAAATCAACTTTGTCATAAGATCATAAGACTTTGAGCATAAGACTAAGAAGATTGATTAACTATGTCGTTTGTTTTTTTTTTTTAAAGTGTGTATCTTTTATATGTGACCTTTTGACTTTTTAACCATGATCCCTGGCTCTTACATTAATGGAATTCACTATTTTTTTTTTTTGTTTTGTGTTTTTTTTTTCTCTCTCTAATGTATATGCTTTATAGGTATAATACTGTCATTGCCTAATTAATTTTCCTGCCCTAAATGTTTTTGGAAAGTATACAATTTAGTGTGGAATAATACACATGAAACCAGCAAATGATTTGTGTCTTGACATTGCCTCTTGGATCTTTAATAGCTGAGCTAGTTGTGTGTGAATTTGGCTATAGCAATCTGAGTTTTCCAAAGTAAGTCAGAAACCAGAGCCAAAAATACTTGTCATATTAAAACAGATTTGTATCCTAAAGATTTTAAAACTAATTTGCAATGTTAAAGTAGCTACTCTCCTCCTTATCTTCTTAGTAATTGTTGTTTATCATCTATAATTAACTTGACTATTAATGAGAGTAGAGGTAGACATTCATTTACAGTTTTATCCAGGCATGATGGAAACAGTATTTTACCTTAAGTCTTGCAACAATGACAAGAATAAAATATGTAAATGCTAGTTTAATAAAATAGTCATTGTGTTTCACAAACTTGTCATATGAAATTATAATCTTAATATAACAGACCTATTATTGTAGCTGGATTTTTCATAGTCTTTTTGCCATTTTAAATGGCAAATAATCAAACATGGTAATTTTTCAGTACAATAAAACTTTAAACCTCCCTTGCATGCACTTTTTTAATTAATTTTTGTCTGTCTTTACCTTAAAAAAATGATGGTTCATTTTAGAAATGCTAAATGATATTAATACTTGTCAATATTTAATGCAGTTTTCATTTTTAAGTATGTCTTTTTATCACGTCATTATGTCAGATTATCAGAAATATTCTCAGTAGCACTTTGTTGTAGATTGCTGATGACATTTCTAAATATTTGACTTTTACATATTACCTGTCATTTGGTAGATTTTAAGACATTATAGTCTCTTCTTCCACCTAACACTGAGTGTTGCTTTGTTTTCAGGAGAACATACTAGTAAAGGTGCTTAAATGTATATGCTTGTGTTGCAGAGTCCCTCGTTTTCATTATTTGCTTAAATTTGTTTATATTTGAGGGCCCACATGTAATCTGCATGCTGACAAATCATTGGTATAATTTAGCTTTTTGCAGTTTTTACCTCAAGAAAATCTAGGAATGCATTGAAGCTGAACTTCATGTGCATGTTTTTCATAGCATGATAATATATATAAATACTTTTTAATAATTCTTTATCGAATGGCCTCAATGTCTTTTAAAGCTGGCTTCAACCGTGCTGAAGGAACTGCAGGAGTGACCAGTCAAATTCAAGGACTTCTGGACAGTGGAGCATCGTGGGATCGGAACTGCATTGGCAACGTCTTGGAGGAAGCTATGAACCGTTTTGCTGTCATGCAGCGACAAACTGAAGAGAGATTTCGTATGTGGATGGAGAAGCTGACTCGGTTAGACACCGATGAAGATATTAAGCAACCATCTGAATCTCATGAGCCTAAATTACAGATTGTTAGCCCAAAGGTTTCCCCTACTAGCCCATCAAGTACAATTCTGCATATGTCTAGTAGTCATTTACACACCCCACAAAACTGCACTCCATACATAACAAGTCGACAAACTGTCGATATTGATGCCTTCCCTCTTAATAACAATCCTCCTACCACATTTTCAGAAAATGGAAATGCTGCTTGTGAAGACCTGAATCACTCAAACCTCTGAAGCTGATTTCTGAGGCTTAAGGATTAGATTATTTTGGAAATTTTTAGGTTAAGGTTTGTGTTGATTTCTGACACAAACACAAATAAAATATGTGCAATCCACATTTTGCATCTCCACAGAAACATGCTCAGATAAACAAATTCAATTTTTCTTTTTACCTTGTACTCTTTAAAAGGCAGCAATTATTAGTGATATGAGAATCTCAGGTTTTATACAATTATTTCAAAAGATCTTCCAGAATGTGCATAGGCCACACAATTGCTTACATCACTGTGAAATATGATATTCCTAACAAGCTGTATGCCTTGGCTGCTCCCTAAAACAGTGGCATATTTGTAAAGACAAGCTTCCAAGTTCCTAGATTTTCTTTTTTGGTGTTATATGTTAATATAGAATTCAATCTCAGCCTGCATTTGTAGTTTTTATGAGTTGCCTAAAGTTATTAACTCTTTTCAGTTGTTTTTTTCCTTCTGAATTTGCCTTCAATCAAGACTTTAAGTGCTTTTTTTGTCATTTTACTACTATAATGCTCTGACATTTGTATTCATTATATTTACCCAAGGTCTTGTTAGCTGTAGCTTTCCATGTTTTTGTAGCTAACATTACTAGCGCCTGTGTGCTTCTAAACACACACACCTAACTCTTTAGGTGTTTATGTATAAAAGTTAAAAAATCCTGTATAAATACATTCTTTAATTCAGTAACTTAGACTGCAAGTTCTCCTTGTTTGCAAAAGCAATCTATTGTGAAGTTCACATTCTGTTATTTAAAGATAGAAATCACTAAGTCTCCATTTGCTACATCATTTTCTTTTTTATTAGGCTGCTAAACATTCTAATGATGTTCATAGCCCCTTTTTTACCACTTAGGTGAAAACTGAATATTTTTGGATGTCAGTTATCCAGTTCGACACTTTAAACATATGTTTTTATAAAGGGGCTGAGCTCTGCATAATACTGATTTTTTTTTTTTTTTTATAGTCCATTCATAATTTTGGAATGTAAAACTAATTAACTTGATTTGCTAAAGTTGCTTTGAACAGAATTAGATAATTGTCTGAACTAATAGACTTGAAGTCTAAGTGGATAGGTAGGGAAGCAATAATTTGATTTTTGCTTACCAGTTTAAAGTAAGGACTTTACATTAAAAAAGTTTTCTGATTTATATTTGCAGCATATGTGCAGCATTACCAAAGAACAATTGCCAAAAAAGTGAAATACTGTATAGTTCTCTAAGGTGACATTTTCATTTTGTGTCATTTTATTAAAGTCTTTTTGTTGGGGAAAGAACATAGTATACAATATATTTATTCTAAGCCTGAGACTTGGTAATGCATCTGAAAACACTACTTCAATTTCTTGTAGGTTATTTATTAATTTACTTGAGAAATCTGTATATTAAGGCATGCAGATCTGAAAGAAATGACTGCAAAATTATTTTCTTAAAACTGGGACACCTACATTTTAAGCATGACCTGAATATTGTTGTGAATTTTTTTTAATAGTTTTTGTCTCCAGCTGATACTTTGTTTTTTTCTAAATGTGATATATATAGACATTGTCATAAACAATATAGATATGTTAGTGTTGCGTTTAGTCAGGGCTTTATCGCAAATATATTGAAGAGACAGCATGAGCTAAGAAGTATACAGTACATGCATTTTCCTGAAGACCATGCAACTTCTTGAAGGGAGGTAAAAAATATGTATTTTTTAATTGAAACAATTGAAGGGGAGAAAACTGTTACATTTTTACATTAATTTTGTAAAGCTACAGCACAGTACAGTCTCACACAAGAGTAGACAAGTGATGCATGCATTATATAAAACTGGAGTTTTACCCTTTTGTTTCAAGTTGCAGATTAAATCACTTGTGTAGATTGCATGTTTATCCAGTCACACTATACCACTATACTTGCCTGTGCAGGCAGGAACATTCATCAAATATCTATGTATTTTGTGTTTATAAATTCATCATATATACATTGGTGGAGTGTGCATTTCATGTGTATTATACATTTGATGCATGTATTTAGTTTTGAAAATTGTTAGACTAATGTACATTCCACTTTTTTTTTTTTTTAAGGTTTAATTTTTTTGTTCTGATCAGTATGGTGATGCACCTGAAAGTGCAACAATACCGTCGGCCAACTTAAAGGTCAAGGATCTACTCTTTTTGCAATTTTTTTTTCTTTTTTGTGTGAATGTCTGTCTTGGTATCAAACTCTCCATCACCACCCTGTTCAGTTACATGTACTGCTACAAGGCTAAGAAGTATTCACTGTAATTTTTTTGTTTGAGTGACACTGTGTAGAAAGGGATTCTATCAGTAACTGAATGCCATTTAGCTACCTTGATGCACTTGTTTCCTGCCTTTTTTAAAATTTAAATAATTGTAAATTAGTGTAAACTTCTGAAGGTTTTTTTTTTTTTTAAATATCACATTTATTATAAGCCTCCTTTTCTTTGGTGTGGCCTAGTTAGTTTAATAAATGTATTTACTATTGTTTATCCACAGAAATGGTGCAGTAGAATGGATTTAATGAAGTGTGAAAAACAGCTGATTGTATTTTGTGTTATGATTGTTCTTGTTTTGCAATACAAAGTATACAAAGTATTCTAAAGTAATTTTTACTTTTATTTAACAACTATTTTTGTAAACCTAGCCCTGCACCCCTCCCAAAGCTCAAAGAAAAGTATGTAAAAGCTAGCAGAATTAAAGTTTGAGACATGCTATTCCAGTAACTGTTGCCAAGTTAAGTATATTTTGTTGTTAAAATGTTACATATACAATTTTCAGTATTATAATTTGCAAGCTGTACTACCGGGTTTGTTCATAAATAAAGTCTTAACCATCTTAGACTTCATTTTACCTCTCAGTGTTTTTTTCTCTTTAATCAGCATCTCTGTTTTCTTCATTTATGGAATGTATCCTTATCCAGAGTTGAAATGTCATGGGCACACATCATTTTGACATGGCTATTGAAAATAAATTCATCCTTTCAAAAATGTTACCTATTTATATCAAAACTGATGTGAAATTAATCTTATATGATATAGGCAGTAAAAGAGCGTCATCTGTTTGTTATCCCAGCGTATTGTTTGGATATGAACATTTCAAGTTGAGCATATCCAAAATGTTTACATTTAAAGATCTGTACCAGACATAAGGATTTTTTGGGCAATTGTAAAGTTTAAAAAGGCAATATACAACCCAAATTAGAAATGTCAAGGACTCATTCATTAAAATTGTTGATTTATTTTCTGATCCCTCTTAATTCATTAAAGAGTTGCATGAAATTTCAGCCTGTACCAGTAGCATTGGGCACAGCGTAGGAATTAGCCAGGATGGGATACCAGTTCATTTCAGTTTTTGCCTACAAATACTCCACACCTGTAAATAAGGTTGTCTTGTCTTTTGGAGGAAACTTAAGTGAGTTAATTCATGGAGAACATGCAAACTCCCCAAAGTGAGTGACCAGGTTGAGATTTGGATCATTTTCTCTTATAAAGGCAAAAAATAACTGCTGTCTGACCATAGTCTTGGTTGAATTTAAATATTGGGAATTTTTTGGGAATATAGTTAGCTAGAAAAATTCAGTGCCTCTACTTACACATTGATGGAGATTCTAATATGATAGTATTTTGGTCATACTTAATATTTTCTTTACTGATGCTGAAAAACGCTATTGAAGAAATAAGTAACTGATGCTTCCAGATTTATATGTGCCAGCTGATACAGGTGAGCTTTATAAAACAGGAATATAAAGTTTTTATTGCATTACCCCTTCAAATGGTACCATTCTCTTTTGCCACACAGATATTAGTAAAAAGAACCATATTTGATTTAAAACATCTTCTGGGAGCACTCATTTAATGAAACAAACATTATGTACCTCATGCTGCATGGGGCGCATTTGTATTGGAAATGGCTTGCATTGTAATGCTTCTTTGCAGCACTAATAAGTGAAAAGCACATCAATTGTGCATCTGACTTGTGCTTAGCAACATAAGTTAAGACAGTATTGTACAGATTTTGTATCAGTACCAAGATGGATGCAGTGAGTCTTTTTATGTGTTTAATCTGATTTTGTAACTAACAGTATTTAAATAAAAATCCATTTTTTAGGAAGAATTACTTTAGGAAGAAGTACTATAATTGTATAAATATTGACAGCCTCTATGGGTTTAGGAATTATAAGGGGGATTTAACCACCAATAACTTCAACTTGTACACAAAGGTACTTTGCTTTAATCTTTGATTACCCCAATTTATATACAGAAACACTTGGATTATACTCAGAATAATTTACAATCAGTTGTGATTGTGTATCTACATTTCAGGGTGGGTTGTATCATCTATTCCTGTTAGTTGATAGGTTACCTTTTGAGAGGAATCTCTATTCAGATTTTTAGAAGGTACTATGTTTTGCTCAATGTACATTTACAGTGCAGTTTAACTTATAAGTGCACAAAATCTCATCAAGTCTTGTCCTCCTAGTGGTTACACCACATGTTATACTGAAGTTGTGGCTATAATTTGTCATATAGCATCTAGTGGAAGCTAGGCTTTTATATAATGCCAACATTTTTTCTACAAGAATCTGGTGGTGAAGATGTTTTTAGGATTTTTCTTATGTAGTGTGTGTGTGTGTGCGGTTTTCTTTTCCCTTTTTTTGTGGGGGGTTCTCCAACCACTCCTTCCTCCTTCCCTCACTCCCCCAATTTTTGATAGTACTGCTACAGGGACTCGCTAGCAAATAAAACTCCTTAAAGTTTGCCATTGTAGTGAGCCTGATTCTTGCCTATGCTAGGTTATCCATATATTGATTACATTTTTGACAATTTTCTGATATCAAACTGTGCTAGCGTCTCAACAAATCTAGCCTAGTTTTCTTTAAAATAAATGTTTGGATTATCCAGATAAAGGGAGGCTATTTTTCTTAACTGCTAAGCTTTAGTGATAGGGATATTTCTTTTGAAAACTGCTCAGCAATGCAGTATGATATTTATTTAATGTTAAGTCTAATTAATTTGAATTTTTCAATAATATGACCATTATTGTATACATATTTTACTTAAGTTCTAAACAGTTGTAGCTTGCAATGATCACCTGTTGCTGCTTAATAAATTTACATTTTGTGGTGACTGCTTTTTGTTCATCCTGCCAATTTCTTTTATTTGTCAAGCTTGCCAACTTTTTTTTTTTTTTTGCAAACAAACTCATGAACGTCAGCTATTTGTTTCCATCTCAACATTGGTAAAAATGCAATTACAAACTATTTCCAGCAGGACAGAATCATGTCAGTACAACATGGCTTAATGGTCGAAAAAGTATGTAAAATTGATTTTCATAAAATTCTCCCATTTCTCATCACATAGCTTGTACTCCATATGGATTTCTTTTTCTCAACACTGTGTATTGCTGGTTCTCTTTCTGTAAAACGTTATTGTCACCTTCCTGTTCTCCACCTCCATCATTAATTTACAAACAAGTACTTGATGGTACCTTCAGTTCACTTCAGAATTTTTGCCAGTAATTACCAGTACAGGAGTTAACCATTCACATGCACCAAACTTAATCAAAGCACACCTCACAGAGATCCACCAATAATTGCCTTCTCCGAATATAAAAATTTAACAATTTGGTTATTTCGCTTTTGCCTATTTGTCACCTAAAATTCCATGTATATTGCAAGACTGTCTATAATTTAACTAGGCAACAAATAATAAATGTTTCAAACACAGCATTTAACTAAGGTGGATTCAATGAAGGAATATATCATTGTTCATTTGCAAAAAGGAAGAAAGAGGTAATGGTTAGAGAAAGTTTCTACTAATTTCACATCAGTTTTGATTAATTGTGTAAACTTCTTTACCCGAGTATGTTAAATAGGTCTCTACATTTGTTTTTAATATGTATTTAACATTTATTAACACTTTGAGAATCCAAGTAAGGACAGAACTTATTTTATCAATGATTCATTAAAACCCTTCATTTTAAGCTGTTATAAGCTTCCTTAAGAAGAACAAAGTGTTTCTCACATTCGTACGAAATAAACGGTCTCCATATCCATCATATTGCCTAGAACCTGCAGTGGCTTTGGTGATATGGATATAGTATCACTGAGACAATTTTAATGAATGGCATGTTAGAAGAGAAGCCAAATCTATTAATATACTCTAATGCTGCATAAGTCACTAATAATTTCTGTTCAAATTTAATATCCATTTCAAAACTTATTTACTGGCTGGTAAATTAGCCCTAAGCAAAGATGAAAGTGCAGAAGATACAAGATTGGGGAGCTACACAGAGCAAGAGTAAACTTTCTTTTTCTACTGATGAAGAGTTGAAGTAGTTTCCAGAACACACATTTGTTAATGGGTAGGTGTCTAGATTAATATGCATGCATGAAGCTCAATGTGCATGACTGTCATCATACATGTTGCGTGTATTGCATACTGTAGTTATTTTTTGTAAAATACTGAAACAGTGGCATTTTATTTTTGTGATATTTACTTCCTCATTTTTTGTAATCCATTTTAGTAGGCATCTGTAATGTTGTCATTTTAATCAATTTTTTGCTTAAGTGATTTTTGTATCTTCTGCACTGATGCCAAATCCCCATATAGTAGCTTGGCTGATTTCTATGTGTTGGCTTTGGCAGAGAATTTAAATGCATGCAGTTTTATATTTTTATGTTCATACTTTTGTTTGCAGCTTTGCATTTTTAGTTTCAAAGGAACAATAACTAGTCTTCCTAATAAATACCTTTCTTAATTATGGGATTTTTTTTTTAAACACTTAACATATTCATGCATGAAGGTTTCATGTCTATTTTTTTTTTTTTTTTTACTTGACTAAACAGTAAAACGACAAAGATGTGATATTTGATATGATTTAAACTACAGCAGCTATTTTATTAGTGCTGAAAGAATCTGGGATGGCATCTTGGTGCTGTAGTTAGTGTTGCTGTTGAACATCATCTTTAAAGTCTTTGATTCAAATCCCATCTTAGGCCCAGTTTGTTTTGTGTTTGCTTGCTCTCCTCATTCGTACAAGGGTTTTGACTTTGGGTGCACTGTTTTTTTTCCCTCCACATAATCTAAATATGCAGCATAGTAAACTGGTGATTCTAAGTTGCTCCATTTAAGTGAGAGTTGGAGTTCTTTGTAATAAGCTGACATCCCATCCAGGGTTAGCTTGTTCCTTTTACCCAGTGATGCTTGGATTGTCTCTATTGTTTGTAGTCTGAACCGGATTAAGCGGTTTTGATAATAGATTAATAAAGTAATATGCAGAACATACAATTATAGTGGTTGTTGTTAATTAAATCAACGTGTGATCTATAAATGTGTGTTGAGTCAAGCTGCATAGAGACATTTAGTCATATGAGAAAAGTAGTTTGACAATATCTTCTGTTTGGCTGTGTGATATCCAGTCTGTCTATAGAAAGAGAGAGCATCAGCTATCATTAACTTTATTTTAATACTATGTAAGTAGCTTTTGTGGTTTTAATCAGATTTAACTGGCAAATTAAGGCGTTATGTTCTTCAGCTTCTATTACATTTTTTACTAAATGTTCGGTAGGTTGTACTGTAAGAACTTTTGATTATCTGTTTGGTTCTTTTTAGGTTACATATAATATTACTTTAAATATTTCAAATATAAAATCACCATCTAAGATAATATAGCAGGAAGGTCACAAGGGTTTTTTTTTTATTTTAACAAAAAATTAATTGTTTGGTTTGTTACGTAGATGTTGATTTCAGCACCCTAAAGCCTACATACTAAATGTCTGAAAGATCTAAATAACAAGAATTTTTGTTGTTGTTGTTCCTACAGATGGGCCTCCTGTAATAGCACACTATGACATTTCTGACACTAACTCTGAACCTGACATAGTAAATGTGGAAAATCTTCTTGCAGCTGCTGTAGCTCAGGAACTAAAAACTAACAGAACCCGGGAATTGGCAGGAAATTCTTGGGAAAGCAAAGGGAGTCTGGGGTCAAGTATGGAAACAGGTTAGTCATAATGACCTCTGTATATTGAGTCATGCTTTACTTTTCACTCCAGTACAGTATTTCATGCGAAGGCTCTACTGTCTGTATTTGTACAAATCTGACACTTGTTAAGGCATAATTTGTGTTCTAGTAAAATGACTGATGTTTAATGGTGTGCTTATCATACTGGAATTTTTTTTCTTTTTCATTTCATAAAAATTATGTTTTAGCTGCTGTTCAGTCTTTTAACCCTAATAATTCAAATTTTACCTAGTCAGGCTCGCAGTTGACTAACTCAGTCAAAATGTACTTGTTAAGGTGATGTTAAGTACACTGTGATCAATATGCTTATATCTTAAGTACTTTAATGAAGTTGGGTTGAAATGGTTTAGTTGATACATTCACACAAATTGTACTATACATAGCATTTAAAATTTATGAAAGAACAAAGATTCATAATTTTCTGTTATTGCTTTTCTCATTAAGAAAGACGTATGTCTTTGGAGTGCAACATAATATCTATATAATATTATAAAATAGGCAAAAAACTTGTCTTTATAGTTTTCTTATGTTCTTTACAAGCCAGTTCTCATGATTTAGCTGGCAAAAAAAATAAAATTTAAATCTTAATTAGGAGGCACTAAGAATATCACTGAGACACTTGGATCTTAGCAATAAGGAAACAAAGGAACATGCATACTCTGACAATGTTGTTGAGCCTCCCACTTCCCTGAAAAAGTACCTATATAAGGTCTTCTCTTATTTGACTCTAAGATTACTGGAGTACATACCTTCATAAACTAGCCCCTTATAAGCAGAAGAAAAATTCAAAGATGCTGAAATGGTTGAGAAATTGTACATACAGTAATAGTGTAATAAGTGCCAAAAGGGTATCAATGACAGAAAAAACTCATGATTTAAATGTTTTTCTGAATATAGGTTTTTAGTAAATTAGAATTAAGGGTATCGAGGCTTAGAATTGAATTCTCTAACTTTCATTGGGAGAAAAATAAAATGACCATCACAACATTACATGTTAAAGCATGTGATATGCCTATTATTTAATACTAGACATTAAGCCCGTTACAATAACGGGCGCTAGAACAGTATTGCATAAACATTATTAGGAACAGTCTATATTAAATGGCAAGGGACCTTGACCTCATTCTGTTTGTTGTCTTAATTTTTTTGTTAAAAATATTTTTGCAAGAAGCCTAAAGTAAAATAATATTAAAAATAAAATAGAATTGTATATGACAATACAGTAAGTATAATTAATATTGCCTTAGTGTAAAACTTTATAACAATCTGTAATACACAATATCTGAA
>NC_053157.1:53417148-53434648 GCF_016835505.1 Polypterus senegalus
CACTGCTCCTTACTCTTAAATCTTGCTCTTATCTGCAAGTTAATGAATGACTGGTGAAACAAGAAATGTGAAAATTAATCATTTTTATCCAAAAAAATTACCGAGTGAAAACTTCTCCTACGTGTAAAACAGAAGGTGAAAAACAGTTGGCAAGCATACTTGAGGATTCCTCTACAATATGTTAAGACAAGTGGCACGGGAAATGGAACTGAGAAGACTGGCAATGTAACGAATTGAGTTTTTAAAATAACTTCAAATTTTGTTCCATTAAAAATAAAGATGTTGCAACATTGCAGTATACCAGGAATAAAGGCTAAACGCGCTCTGCAGAGGAACAAGGGGAAGTTAAACACCAGTGAACATGTGACTAAGTGATGTCCTAAAGTTCTCACCCTGCATGAACGTAAACATCTGGCTGAATCAAATGGGTTTTGGCTCAGATTACTCTATTTTTGCAATACACTCCAAATTTGGTAAGGATGGGTGACTGGAAAAATTGTAGCAACTTCAGCATGTATGTATCACATAAAAAGACTTCAGTCATATGTGCTGTATATTTTTACTGGACTCTATCATGTTACTTAAAATTATAATATGGGTAATTGGGAGGTCATGATATTCATATGGATTTAAAAGTTATCCTGTCAAACAGGATTATTTTTGCTGAACTAAAAACATTTTATATCTGTCTGCTAATCAACTCAACCCAGATAAGTTAGTAACTATCTCAAAGAATTTCAAGGATAAAGCATTACCAACCCAACTTAAAGATCACATAAAGATCCCTAAGCCCATAGTTTTGCCCTGATTCAATCGATCACAGGACAACCTGAGATTCAATAAAGAGTGTGGAGTCCCACACTAAAGTTGGTATGGGGTGTCAAACTCTGATCCATAAGGAATGCAGTGGCTGCAGGTGTTCTTTCCAGCCACCTTTTGGATTTTTATCCCATAATCAAAGGCCAAATAATAATGCAATGTAAAGCGGTCAACAGAGGAACAGCTAACTCAAGGGATCTGAAATGGTCCTTGAGGGCTACCATTTTTGCTCCAGCTTGCAGTTTATTGTTGCTTAAAAAAAAAACAAACAAACAACATCATTACAATGAACCTGTAGCAGTGCTACAGAAAGGACTTCAGTTCTCAGAACGAGCGCACAATGGCAGACCAAGGATGCCTTGGTTGGCGCTCATTTTAAAATGAGCAAACATTTCAGAGGAAAAAAGTATCAGACAAGAGATAAAGCAATTTTTCCTCAAACATCATCTAATTAGGCATTTGTCATGAAAATCATCTCTCACTGCAATGCTAGTCAAGAGTGTAAAGCGTCAAGGCTTTTGTTGCAGATTGAGTATCTGTGCATGATGAAATTCCTCTACTTGAGATGGTATGCAAATATTTACTGATAGAATTCTCCATAGCCAGGTTCCTACATATCTCATAATATCAGTGAAAGATTTGTGCGTTTAGCTAACAATGCAGCACAACAGGACTCAGACCGACCCTCAATGGAGTCTCCCCTAAAGAGAGACCAGTAACTAAATTTATCCCTTAATGAAATGAAACACGTGGCGTCTCAATTGAAAAAAAAAATGTAAGTCCTAATATTTCTGCAGTTTGCACATTTATAGCATTCTGACACAGCTGTATTACAAGAAAAAAATGCTTAGAGTAGGTGCCAGCTAACAGTTTCAATCAATGAGAAAATGTAGCCACCCAAAGATCATCTCCAGGTCCCTTCCAAAAGCATTCTTTACATTTGATTGCTCCATAACCCAAAAAGAATGACACTTGAACCTAACCAAATTTTTTTTAATTCCTTTGGGTTTTCTATTCACCTACATTTCCCTCATTAATACTTCAAGCTTTTTTTTTGGCTTTTATAGTTTTAGACCCACTTATGATTCTAGACAATTGCCCTTGCAAATATTGGTTCGGTTTAAGGTGTTTTGTAACAGTCTCTTTCAGGTGCAAAATTAGTGTCACTATTCACATTCTTATCCCATTTTGAATATTTGCATTAGTGGATTCCCCTAATAAATCTATATAACTAGGGAATCCATTCCCGGACATTTTTCATTCCCAGAAATGAAACTGCTCTAATTCCCGGGAAACCGGGAACAGCCAAGCTTGCATATAAATAGCGTGTGAAAGTATAAAAAACGATTAAGAAATAACAGAGTTATAGTTGAAAATAATTAAGCGGCACGGTTTTTTTGTCCCACGGTTTAGTGTTTTGCAGATTAATTCAGTCAACCAGCAGCAGTCGTCAGTCTCCCGGCTCCCACTAAGACCGAGTATAGTGGACTGGGAGGAGTCTGCACTCGGCAGCTCATGAATGCCGGGCCAGGGCAGACTTCATTGACGTCTGTCAGACAACAGCTTCGAACTGCAAATTGAAATTGCATTGCGTCAGTCGGCTGCATCCAAGTTATTTGTGCCAAGAAACTTGCATTCACAGAATGACGACAAGAAACTGGATGCATCAGTAAAAGCTGAAATGGCGGGGTTTCAGAGCAACGGCAAGCGTGGGCGTTGTTTAGAACAAGTGTATCAGTATCTGATCAGGTAGATCGCGTTGCATTCAAAAAAAATTTTTTTAAACGTTAGTCTATCATATATCCTCCCTATGGCATTTGCCACTTGATTGACATACAGATCGGCCAGTCTGAGATCTCTTTCCTTCTAACACACTGGTCATCCCACATGCACCAATACAATCAGATTGTGATTCAGACGACGAATGCCATGAATGTAATTACACCAATCTACATGCTGTCAAACGAACCACACTCCATGGCTTCGCCTCGGATGCGGACGTCCGAGGTTCAGTCCCCAAGAGGGGGTGCAGTGAGTGTGTATGCCTGATGAGAATTAAGGCGAAACACGTGTCGCATACTCTTTGCATTATTTGACAGTAAAACTTTGCAACATTCTATGAGCTGCTTCTGGCAACTGAAGAGGGCACCGTGGCGGATGTTTGCCGACACAAGCGTTACCTGGTAGGTAACCACCCATACAATCAGATTGTAATTCAGATTACGAATGCCATGAATGTAATTACCCCATCTACATGCTGTCAAATAAACAAACGACACGCTGTGGCGCAACGTAAAGGGCGAAACATGTGTCGCATACACTTTGCATTATTTGACAGTAAAACTATGCGCTATATATATATATATATATATATATATATATATATAGAGAGAGAGATAGAGATATATATATAATCTATCTCTCTCTATATATATCTATATATATATATATATATATATATCTATATATATATCTATATATATATATATATATATATATATATATATATATATATATAGAGAGAGAGAGAGAGTTAAAGTTAAAGTTGTCTGTGAAGGGCTCCCTGTTTAAACGTGGCTGCCAGTCGTGAACTGGGCCCTTCATCGCATAGCATTATGATTTTTTTATAAAAGAAACAAAATTAAAAAAGAAAACCCTTGGATATTGATTCGATAGGAGCGGCCCACTCGGAATCACTGTCCGAATAGTAATTATGTGGTGGTGTAGGAGCATTTCTGTTTCTGTCCGTTCATAGTCCATCTTGTTTTCAGGACGCTGTCATTTCCTCTCACGATGTCTTAGATAGATAGATAGATAGATACTTTATTAATCCCAAGGGGAAATTCACATAATCCAGCAGCAGTATACTGATACAAAGAAACAATATTAAATTAGTAATAAAATGAAAAAATTAAAATAAAATTAATGTTAGCATTTACTCCCGGGTGGAATTGAAGAGTCGCATAGTGTGGGGGAGGAACGATCTCCTCAGTCTGTCAGTGGAGCAGGACAGTGACAAAAGTCTGTCACTGAAGCTACTCCTCTGCCTGGAGATGACACTGTTAAGTGGATGCAGTGGATTCTTCATGATTGACAGGAGTTTGCTTAGTGCCCGTCGCTCTGCCACAGATGTTAAACTGTCCAACTTTAATCCTACAATGGAGCCTGCCTTCTTAACAAGTTTGTCCAGGCGTGAGGCGTCTTTCATCTTTATGCTGCCACCCCAGCACACCACACGTAGAAGAGGGCACTCGCCACAACCGTCTGGTAGAACATCTGCAGCATCTTACTGCAGATGTTGAAGGATGCCAACCTTCTCAGAAAGTATAGTCTGCTCTGACCTTTCTTACATAGAGCATCAGTATTGGCAGTCCAGTCCAATTTGTCATCCAGCTGCACTCCCAGATATTTATAGGTCTGCACCCTCTGCACACAGTCACCTCTGATGATCACAGGGTCCATGAGGGGCCTGGGCCTCCTAAAATCCACCACCAGCTCCTTGGTCTTGCTGGTGTTAAGGTGTAAGTGGTTTGAGTCGCACCATTTAACAAAGTCTTTGATTAACTTTCTGTACTCCTCCTCCTGCCCACTCCTGATGCAGCCCACAATAGCAGTGTCATCAGCGAACTTTTGCACGTGGCAGGACTCGAGTCATATTGGAAGTCTGATGTATATAGATTGAACAGGACCGGAGAAAGTACAGTCCCCTGCGGTGCCCTGTATTGCTGCACACAATGTCAGACCTGCAGTTCCCAAGACGCACATATTGAGGTCTGTCTGTAAGATAGTCCACAATCCATGCCACCAGGTGTGAATCTACTCCCATCTCAGTCAGCTTATCCCTAAGGAGCAGAGGTTGGATGGTGTTGAAGGCGCTAGAGAAGTCCAAAACATAATTCTTACAGCACCACTGCCTCTGTCCAGGTGGGAGAGGGATCGATGAAGCATATAGATGATGGCATCCTCCGCTCCCACCTTCTCCTGGTATGCGAACTGCAGAGGGTCGAGGGCGTGACGGACCTGTGGCCTCAGGTGGTGAAGCAGCAGCCTCCATGGTCTTCATCAGATGTGACGTCAGAGCAACAGGCGGAAGTCATTCAGCTCACTAGGACGTGATACCTTTGGGACAGGAGTGATACAAGATGTTTTCCAAAGCCTGGGACTCTCCCTGTTCCAGGCTCAGGTTGAAGATGCGCTGTAGAGGACTCCCCAGTTCCAACGCACAGGCCTTCAGCAATCGTGGCGATACACCATCTGGACCCGCTGCTTTGCTGGCACAAAGTCTTTTCAGCTCTCTGCTCACCTGGGCTGCTGTAATTGTGGGTGGGGATGTCTCACCTATGCTGGTATCAGCAGAAGGATGGTTGGAGGATGCAGTACTCGAGGTGAGAGTGGGTTACTGTGATCAAACCTATTAAAGAAGTTGTTCATTTGGTTTGCTCTCTCCACGTCTGTCTCGATGGCGGCACCCCTCTTCGAGCTGCAGCCAGTGATAATCTTCATCCCATCCCACACTTCCTTCATACTGTTGTTCTGCAACTTCTGCTCCAGCTTTCTCCTGTACTGCTCTTTCGCCACCCTGAGCTGGACTCGAGTTCCTTCTGCACGCACTTCAGCTCATGCTGATCACCACCTTTAAAAGCCCTTTTCTTCTGGTTCAAAAGGCCCTTGATGTCACTTGTAATCCATGGCTTGTTGTTAGCATAGCAGCATACTGTTCTTACTGGAACTACAATGTCCATACAGAAGTTGATGTAATCAGTTGTGCATTCAACAGCCTCTTCAATGTTCTCACTATGTGATCTCAGCAATATATCCCAGTCTGTAGTTCCAAAGCAGTCTCTCAGAGCCTGCTCTGCCTCAGGGGACCACTTCCTGAATGAGCGTGTGGTTGTAGGTAGCGCCCTCACTCTTGGTTTGTATTGAGGCTGAAGCAGAACCAGGTTATGATCTGCTTTCCCAAGCGCAGGCAGTGGGGTGGCGCTGTATGCGTCTTTAACGTTTGCATATAGTAGGTCAATAGTCCTGTTTCCCCGAGTGTTACAATCCACATACTGGGAGAAGGCAGGTAATGTTTTATCCAGCGTTACATGGTTAAAGTCTCCAGCGATTAGCACAAGTGCCTCAGGGTGCTGCGTTTGTAACTTAGCAACTGCGGAATGGATGATGTCACTCGCCATCTCCGCGTTCGCTTGAGGGGGGATGTAAACAATAACAGCAATCACGTGTCCAAACTCTCTGGGCAAGTAATAGGGGCGCAGACTTACGGCCAACAGTTCGATGTCCCTGCAGCAAGTGGAGATTTTAACGCTTACATGTCCTGAGTTGCACCACTTTGTATTGACATAGAGAGCGAGTCCTCCTCCTTTCTTCTTTCCACAGGTACTTGCGTCTCTGTCCGCTCTAACTGTGCTAAACCCGGGTAGCTCCACGTTAGCATCTGGGATGATAGACGTTAGCCATGTTTCACTAAAACACAGCAAGCTGCATTCTCTGTAGGTTCTGACATTTTTCACCAGCACAGCCAGTTCGTCGATCTTATTTGGTAGTGAGTTTACATTTCCCAGGATCACAGAAGGCACCGATGGTTTATAACGCCATTTTCTCTCAAGTTGTCTCAATTTAATCTTATTTTTTATCTTTGCGCTGTATAAGGGGGACACATAGGTATCCAGGCTCTTTAAAGCATAAATAGGGATCACTTCATTGACATTTGAGCAAGGCACCGTACAACTGTGAGACGCGCAGCTACAACGTAACAATAATAAATTTCCGGAACGTGCTGTTACGTTGTCATTCATTTTACCCACTGTCTTTCTTTCATTCATATGTTACGTAGGCACGTACCTTTAATCTTCGGCAATCTCATTCTCTAACCAGGCCTCAGGAGTTAATCAGCGTAATACTGTCCACCACCCCTTTCGTTATTCCGGCACATTGTTGACATCCGTGAGTAACAACAACGTACTAAACTGGAAGGTGGTCTACGCATGCATGTAATTCGCGGACAAAGATCAAGTTCTAAATGAAGATCTCTTTAGTTAATTTAAAGCACAACAATTTGTTTAGTTGGAATGTCTGCGTTTTGAGGTGTGACTGGAGTACTACAGTCTTCAGTAGTATAAGCCTGGAGGAGATTCTTAATGCAATGCCTATGTTTTAGCTGTCTCTCTACTGCCATCTAGTGCTTCCTCTAATTCATTCGCGGACAAACAAAGATCAAGACCCAAATGAAGATTATATATAGAGATATATAATTTTTAATGTAGGTAGATCATTTCGACCTGGTCATTTTAAAAGTAGCTCGCAAGCCGAAAAAGTGTGGGCACCCCTGAACTAGATACATGTTCTTAGGACAGCATGAACTGCTTGTAGATAAGGTTAGTCTTTTATTGGTGTCAACATATTGCAGTATTTTTATTAAAAATAAAGTGTCGGTCGTTCTAAAACCGTTCACATTCGAGATGTCCCTGCAGTGTGTTATCCCCGGGAGCCCAGGATTCCCGGGAATGACATGCAGGATTCCTGAATTCCCGGGAATGGATAAACACGTCCGGGAATGGATTCCCTATATATATATATAACCACACCTTAATTGTATCATGCTACTCAGAACTGCATCATGTATTTATGTTTATTTGTGGCATGTTTGGTTACTATATAAATTGTTTCTACAGTAACTTGAATCATATGCTTCTAGCTGAGCCATAATTCCTTTTTCTTCAGTTTTACTCTTGAATAAAAGCATAGTTGTTCTGTTACACTTTTTGTGAAAGCATTTTTTGGATATTTAGGCTTCACACATCCTACAAGTTATGTTAAAATTATGTCGCTATTACTATAACGTATGTTCAACATTTCTTGCCTCGCATTTTCTGTCATCCTACATTTACACAGATCGTTGTAGGCACGGAACACACATGAAATGTATTCATTTGAAATAATGATATATTACTTATCCTATACAATTTCAGACACTTTACTCCCAGAAAACGGACTTTAGCTCTAAGTATTTTGCATATTACTTGACTTCAGCTGCCTCTGTGGAGGGTGAGTGAGCAGGATGTCTGCCGTCAGTGCTGATTGACACATTTGCAAAATGACGAGGTGCGAGGGAATTTAAGGTGGCCCGGTATTACAAAGATTTTCGTAGGCTTCAGGGAGTTTAGTGTTAAGAAATTAAAGGGACATGGTGTTATTGCTTAGTCTTACAACCTTGTTGACTAAAATAATTGAAGCTGACAATCTTGTTGGCATCTCTGTTCTTTGCTTCATTCAAACTTGATTTTTCTCTTCTGAATTTAAAACTTTTCTGAAAATGCCTGCCTGCTTGCTGATTTTACAGCTAATGTACAACATTATACGACTGACACCACAAAAATTAATGGTGACCCAATTTCTGAGACTCAACATTTTTCATATCTGCTTGATCTTTGGCATTACACAATGAACATAACCATGAAGACAGAAAGAGATAGATAGAAACACAATGTGGTGAGAGTTCACACTACATGCATACACCCACATAAAATACCAAGTGTGTATGATTAGCAAAACAGATTTTCCTTCCCATGACGACAAACTAAGAAAAGTCAAAACACACCATCAAGCCCATTTACCTCCTCCCTGGCTGGGATTCACAAGGAGAGTTACATTCCCAAGTCTTACATACTGCATGCTCAAATAATCTGGGAAATAAAAATAATTAAATAAAACTTACATTTGACATACTACTTTCTTCCCCCCACCCCCAATGCCACGTAATTATTACATTGTAAAAACATTAAATAAGGATCATGACCTTACATGGTGTATGCTGACATATTGTAATTTATAAAATATACAATTCACCTGTAAACACTTTTGCTGTACAATATTTAATTTAATTACAACAAATGAAAATCTCTCCTCTAACACTTCACAATAACCCACCAGCAGCAACCATTCGACAACAACTTCATCCAATGAACGTTGCATCATTTTCCAAGCTAAAAATTGTGTTCATTGTATGATTTAATCAATTACCTACTTATTATAATGCACAAAAAGACATAATTGCCCACCATTACCATTTTTATTGTTTTCATTTGCATTGTGCACAGCTTACAAAGTTTGAGTGGTTTTCCCACCAACATTACTTTTCCCACGTAATACTTGTTTACACCATAAGGTGTTTACTTAACGCAAGGTTTTACAACACCACAATTAGTCGCACTATAGGTGACAGTTTTCACAATTACAAGACCAGGGGCCTCATTCAAAAAAGGCTTTCTACAAACAATTTAACTGCACTTTTTAAAGTAATTGTGCAGTATAAACAAATCCTAAAAAGTCATATCTAGTACATGTAAATTTACACCACTGGGAAAGCATCTAATGTGAACTCAGTCTCCATTTAAAATAAATGCAATCAGTCGTTCTTGGAGTGTATAACACCTTCTTGTGCAACTCGTGGTATTGACTAATTTGATTAATTGTCCTATATAACCTTGTACACTTTGAATGCACTTTACTTTTATATATTCAAGTTTGTAATCTGAAGTAGTAAAAAGGTTGCAATTGAAAAAAAAGTGGACAAGTGGATTATGGGGGAGAAGCAGAAATGCACTTTGGTGTTGGACAGTCTTACCCTGGTCTTGCCTTTTTTATTGGTCATGGTTTGAAGAAGCAATCCCCATGGCTAGAACATTGCAGACTGACAAAACTTCAGAGCAGACATCTACTTAACTTTGATGTTTCTTAAGAAAAGATGGTTAAGGTGATATTGTCATGTACAGAAAAGCCAAGTAAAATTACACCTTTTATTGGCTAACTAAAAAGATTACAATATGCAAGCTTTCGAGGTAACTCAGGCCCCTTCTTCAGGCAAGGTGTAATACCATTGATATTGGTATTACATCTTGCCTGAAGAAGGGGCCCGAGTTGCCTCGAAAGCTTGCATATTGTAATCTTTTTAGTTAGCCAATAAAAGGTGTAATTTTGTGTGGCTTTTCTCTACATTCATAATGGCTAACACGGTACAACACCCTAGTACTACAGTGATATTGTCATGAAAGTCTAAGGGGATGACGTAGTATTTTCATTCCACAAATGACAAACATTTTCAACATGACGGCTAAGCATTTATTCAAGGAGGGGAAAAAATATAAATAAATTCACATCTGAGGTCAATGGTTAAGTAATTTAAATCAGGGACAGTCTGTTCAGAGCTGGATAGAGGGGAATACTTTGTCTGGATAGCAGTGGATAAGCCATGCCTTAAAAAAAAAAGCCAACCCTTATTCTCGACTAACAGATGAGTACATACTTACCATACACTGGAACAGTCTACTGGCACAAATGATTGTTTTAAGCTGCTATCTGTTTTGGTGGCTCAGATATGTTGTGGAGTGCATTTTTAGAATCATTTAGGTCCACTGACTCCCTTGTTGGTAAACAAGGATTACTCAGAATTGCTCTGGTATTACATGTATTATGTTGTAAAAAGTATTCTATGATGATACTAACAGAATTTTCCAATAAGCCAATGTCCCCACCCCACTGATATCACTGTCATCAGATTTACTCCAATTGGAGTTTTGGCGCAAAGCCCAATTAAAACAATTTAAAATGGCACTTAACTTTTTTTGTCTCTATATATGTATATACTGAAAAAAGTCACTTCAAGCAGGCAGAAGCTTAAGTAAAATGCAAAATGTAGCCATTACAAGTACTGATATAACATGCCCAGAACAGAAAATCCATTATATAGACTCTGCTAATTAGCCAGAATTGAAGTTTACATATTGTTACAATATTCTTTTTTCCAGAAAACTTACAGTCTGTCTCAAAAAAGACAAAGGGAATACTCATATTTTAATAAATTAACATGGCTGCCTTACTGGGGTAAGGATTTTTATTGTTATGCATTTAGTATTGCCCAAAAAGGGAGGAGGAGGATTTAGACAAAGTGCAGCAAGGGGCACACCAATGTGTAGGGCTAAAAGAACTGAGGCCAATTTTTAGAGAAGAGCAAATGCATCAATTTTTTTTTTTATTAAAAAAAACAAGAGGTTAGTTGTTGTGCCACATGTTTTATCCAAGTTACTCAGCTAGAACACAGCATAGGCAATGCTCACCTGCTTATTTAGTCCCATCCAATTCCTTGGAATTATCGGTTAGCAAGAGGGAATGTTTCCAGGGGTGGAATTGAGAGAGACAGGGAGATACTACAGTTTCCCACATAATGCACTAGGGGGAAGTACTATGAGAAGTCAAGCAAAATTACACCTCTTATTGCTGTGCTACCATCTCGTCTGTCTCTGTTATATATCATTTGGTATGGGATTTTTAAAATCCATGTTAATTTTTCTGATGCACGGTCAATTGAAAAATGTTTGTGAACCTCCATCTTTTGGAATGACGGAGACATAGCAACCGGATGGACACACAGACGCTTATTCTTTTAGTAAGGTGAATTTGTAAGCCTAAAGTTATGAAAAAACTAGAAGACGATTCTGGTCTAGCTAGTATTCCAGATGTGCAATGTGGTCTATATGACATTTAATTTTCAGCTTTTTTGCTGAATGCTTCAAGGTTAAATTTGAAGTAATCTATACTAATAAAAGGCAAAGCCCTCACTCACTCATCACTAATTCTCCAACTTCCCTTGTAGGTAGAAGGCTGAAATTTGGCAGGTTCATTCCTTACAGCTTCCTTACAAAAGTTGGGCAGGTTTCTTTTCGAAATTCTACGCGTAATGGTCATAACTGGAACCTATTTTTCTCCATATACTGTAATGGACGTTAGTTCGACGGCTGTGGGGGGGGCGGAGCTGCATGTGACATCATCACGTCTCCCACGTAAATCACGTGAACCGACTGTGACCGCAGTACATAGAAAAGAAGGAAGAGCTCCCAACAATAAAACAGCGGAGAACCCGTGGATTAAATAAAGAGGTTGCTTAGTTGGCGAAGCAAGGAAAAACGAAGGCCTTATATGGCGTTTGTTTAGAAAACAGTGGAGAAG
Source organism: Polypterus senegalus (assembly GCF_016835505.1). Taxonomy (NCBI): domain Eukaryota; kingdom Metazoa; phylum Chordata; class Cladistia; order Polypteriformes; family Polypteridae; genus Polypterus; species Polypterus senegalus. The sequence continues at coordinate 53,428,975 of NC_053157.1, forward strand.
CTGTGTAAAGGCTGCTTCACAAAAAAACAGCGGAGCGCCTTATATGGGCAGGCAGTCAGCCAAAGAAGGGAATCAATGAATAACTATAATCGTAATAAGGGAACAAAAAAAATAGTGGAGAACCCGCGAATTAAATAAAGGAAATGGGTACTTGAACGGTAAACTAAGTCTAAAATAGCTACACAATAACTAGAACAATCATAATAAACGAACAATAAAAAAAGAGTAGAGAACCGCGAAGCAAGGAGAATAAAATAGTGGAGAAGCTGTGTAAAGGCTGCTTCACAAAAAAACTGCGGAGCGCCTTATATGGGCAGGCAGTCAGGCAAAGAAAGGGAATCAAATAACTGTAATTGTAATAAACGAACAAAACAGCAGAAAAGCCTTGTATTAAATAAAGGAAATGGGTACCTGGACAGTAAACTAAGTGTAAAATACCTACACAATAAGTATAAAAATTGTAATAAATGAACAATAAAACAGCGGAGAACCCATGGTCCTTGGCGAAGCAAGGAAAGGAATGAACACACCGTAGCGAAGAATGGCCTTATATGGGCAGGCAGTCAATTACATGTGAGGCATGCCAAGTAGCGCAGCAGCCTTACTTATGAATATGCTAAGCACAGTCCTTCACCTGCGAATATATTTTACACCTTTGGAGAACCGCCAATGCCTCTTAAACATCTTAGATTCACAGGTGACGATTTGAGTAGTGGACACTTTGATGTTTATGAATATTTAAACTCTCAAAAGCTGGATGTGAAGTTATCGATGAAACCGGTTGTATGCTTACAACGCTTGGCAGATGCCGAATGTCACTTCAACACAAGTCCTGCAAATACTAACGTCATTAAAACAAACCAATTATGACAGCAGCAATCCAAGCTGTGAGATTTGTGACAATATTGCTTTTCACATGGCCAACTGTACGTTGCATGCTCAAGAGTAAGTTCAGTGCACAACTTGGTCATATTACAACCGGAGGGCTGACCTGACAACGTGGCATACAAAAAGATCCTTAAATACAAAATTGGTATATTTTCCCTCAGTTTAAAAAGGCAGTACTTCTCCGCTGCGAAGCGTGGGTATTTTGCTAGTTTGACACTAAACTGTGAATTTCATGCAAGTCTCTGAACACCTCTATGTTAAGACCTTTGTGTTACACTGCAACAGATACACATGTTGTAAATGTAGGAAGGACGGTCCTTTTGTGTGTGTGTGTGTGTGTGTGTGTAAACTGTGAGCATTTGAATTTGATGATTGCATATAGCGCTGAACTGACCTCTCTGTACTATTCTTTCCTCTGCATGTACTGGAGTACAAAATTCCAAATATCATATATACCTATGTGTCTGTTTTTTGTTTTTTTTTTTTGACATCATGGACCATAAAGGTGCATACTAAATTCAGCGTGAGCAGGAACACTCAATAAACCTGAATAAATAAATAAAAAAAAATAAAAAATCAAGTGACGGCAAGATACGAAGAAGACCGATTCGCCAGCATTTGTGTATCAACTTTAATCCTTCCAGATCAGAGAATGTCCAGTTCCGTTTCCTCAAAACATCACACACATCTACAGTTATTCCCAGTTTCAAATAAAAACTAACAGTGTAGGATCCCTAGGGCGGTAGTATGTATCGTGATCGTGAAATGTACACCATCTGTTACAGATGCAAACCAAGTGTATGTGTGTACTGTATAATATTAACAATAAGAGCAACTCACTACTGAAAACGGCAAATATAGGAGGCAATCGGGATCGAACCAGGGACTCTTGATTACAAGTCAGTAAATCTTACCGCTACGCCACAGAAGCTGTTGTCTTTTCCTTGAACCACTTGTGAAAGTGTTTATTTGATCTTTGGACTTCAGGCTTCATACATTATATAGTTTATGCCTATATTTTGTCATTTACTACTAAAATATGAAACGTTTGTTTAAAAAAAAACGTGTTTACACAGATTACTGTAGAAACGGAACACACATGAAATACATATGTTCCAAATAACTATTTCCACTCCAGCACTCCAGCAGATAAGCAATCAAGGGATAAGCTGGAAGAACTTTGTGCACGTTCTGAGGCGGTGGGGGGATGGAATAGTAGGCTGCTCGTCTTTATCGGCACATTTACAGGACAAAAGACGCTGGCGAAGAGGTGCAAATGGATTTAATGTGGGCCGGACCCATGTTTTTTCGTAGGCTCTGGTAATTCTAGTGTTAAATAGCTGCTGGCTTCATCCATCGTCTAAAACAATGAGGCATAATTAAATATTTAGGACACCTTTATGACAACAGCTGTAAAGCATGGGGAGGGGGGACGGGGGGGGTCTTTATTTAGTTTAATCCAGTCTTCTTCCTTGACAACACCCAATTTGCATATTGTGCGACAAACTGGTCAAGACTGGTCTGCACGCTCCGTCTACTTTCCACCTGCTGCTTTTGTTAATTTTTTATTAATTTTTCTGAAACTAACACCATGCTACAACTCTTTTGAATAGTTTTAAAATTTTAGCGTTTTATTGTTTGTTGACTGTGTTTCCTGGTGAACACCCAACTCAGTTTACAGAAATTTTGAATTGGGGTAAACAAATAAAAATTATAATGGAGGTCTAAATGCTTAAACATCATTACAATGCAACATTTAGTAAAATTTACATAGTTAATTTGTGAACATAAATAGATTGAGTGCCTCAGGATTAAAAGACCAGAAAGAGGAGGTAAAAATAAAATGAATGTGTTTAGTGTGTTTAAGCAGTCATGGACAATTTTCTCTGGACTTGTATGCACATTATAGGCAGTGCCAGATGTGTGTTTCTACTTTCTCTTTGATCACATCACGTTGTACACACAAATCACATTTTTGTGAAGGACTGTTTTCAAGTGCAACTTTTCCTTGAAGGCTACATTCACTCACCATTACATGTGTCCAAAGTGCTTTGCAGTCTCAGAGAGAGTGGAGGAAAAAAAAAATGAAACAGTAAAAATAGCATAACAAAGACGACTGAGTGAGCATGTCTTGTAAGAATTTAGGCTGCTTCACATGGCTGGTTTTATGGCTCACTATTCTAAAAAGGACTTGTTTGAGTCATTAATTCTACACTGAAGACAAGTCAGCTATGCAGATACTTCACTTTTACAGGGTGCACCTGTGCAGAATGGCTTATATTAAGGTTGTCCAAGTACCATTAGGATTGTTTCCTGCGCAGATGGGCTGGTTTTTGCTGATGCCGATACTGCCACTACTATAATCAAACCCAAAATCAAATATATTTGATTCGAGTATCTTTTTAGCTAACACCCTACAAGTGAAATAGCTCATATACAACGTAAAGTCAATTATTTCTAAGAGTATACACATATCCCTTCAAAACAACTTTTGTATAGGCCTAGAAAGAATTTTGTGGACACACATGGACAGCTTTTGTCAAAGTCAGAGGAACATTTAATGCTGTCAAAAAATACCCAATTAGTGCATCTTTGAAGCAAAAAAATAAAATTTAAATTTTTTTAAAATTAAACACAACACAAAAGGGCAAAATGTCTGGAAAGTATGTGGAATATGGCAGAATTTTAGTTCCAGGCTAATGCTAAACCAAGGCACAATTGTGTGCTATACTATTGGCATGCTGTAGCATACAATTTTGATTCTCCACATATCCGATCCATGTAATGAATAGATTTATGTATAAAAACAGTATGCAATTAAAATCTGTAAGATAAACCTTTATCTTACACAAAAAATTAACCATGTGTAGGGTACTTTGCAATTCAAAACACACACACAAATCTAGAACTGAATGCTCATGGAGATTTTCTCCACCTAGAGAAGAAAATATACATAGTTGTGTAATTGTGATGTTAACACAGGCACAACCCTTCCAGTATCTGTGTCAAAAAACATGGCTGTGTCTGCCCGAGTAAGTGGATTTTAAAATACAGCACACTGTTACACAAGAATATGATCAAGTAGAACTCTAAGATAATAACACGACCCATCCAGCGTTACCAAGTCAGCAAAGAAAGAATGATCCACAAAAGGCAAGAATGAAAGGACAGTGGTCAGCAGAATAGACCACCCATTCAGCATGTTTATATTATTAAAAAAAAAGGCATGCAATAAGGGACGAGATACCTATGTCTATATCTAGATATATCTCTATCTATATAAAAAAAAAATAGAAGTATTTCACATCTGTAAATGTACTGATCACTTATAGGAACTATTTTTTGCAATATAAATGTAAATTACAATTTTTGAATGTGCTGTAGAGTACCATTTGAAAGGTTTAATGGAAGCCAATCATTTTGACACTATTAATCTTTCACACTTCTTTTAAGAATTTTATTCATTGTTTAGGGAATTTTAAGATTCTACTGTGTGTCAGGATAAAAACTATGTTACACTGTTACACATATTCCCCACAGATATTGCCAAATGAATTTTAATACTTATATTTGCACAATATTAGTGTATGTCTTGCTCTTGTTAATTATTTTTGAACAAGTATAATTACAAATAATTTTCATGGCGATTTATTTTTCTTTCCATGTATCACAAAAAAGTACCTATTTTGTTGTGGTACAAAAACTTAGCTCATTTGATCCTTGCTTCTGCCAAAAAATATTGCAATACTCAGACTACACAACACAGTAATGTTTTTCTTGAATACTAGCATTCTCTTAAATCCAAATATATATACCAGTCCACTAAAATGTTTAAATGGTTTCTTCTCGAGTATTGATGTACTAGTAATCCATTTACAAATCAGGGTTTGTTTTTCTCACATCATCATACGTAACAATCTAGAATACTTTGTCAGTTTCTTATTGGATGGTGTGTCTTTAATATCAATGCTGTGCTATACTGTCACAGTATTATGCTTCTGCCTGTGCAATCCCCATCCAGTTCACCTAATACTGTGGTGACAGGGTTCAATGGGTTGATAGAGTAACATTCCAAGTCAAGAGCCACTCAGTATATATGTCCTTTCCCTGAAGAAGGGGGAAAAAAAAAACAAAACAAAAAAAAGTAAGCCACACCACACTAAGCCTATCTATGTACCTCTTCTTATCTGCAGTCATCATACTGGTGGACCATTAAAATTCTGGCTCATGAAACTATGATTGAAACATCAGACACTCATTCATTGCAGCGGTGTTGCTGCCTTCATTTTCTCGGACTTAAGACAATCAGGTTTCATTATTGCCGCATACTGCTAACATGATTTAAATACCCAGTTTCTCTCCTACAAGTTTCTCTATGGTTGTTCTTTGGAGTATTATTTTATCCACGTAATATATATAAACAAGGTTCTGCTTTTGTATAGTTACGGGTGGTGCATTTCATGAATATGATTAATCTTAGTGAACATCAAATAACATAGGTAATGAATGAGTGAGTGTTCCCTATAATTTCCATCATTTGTCATTCAATGAATGAATTTAAAGTGCATCTTTATTGGGACTGTCATCAGAAAAACAGACTGTTGATAACAGGAACATTGATCACATATTTAAAGTGGTCAAATATAAGTTCTATTGTCATACCAAACACATACACATGTAAAAAAAGAAATAAGAAATTTGACTAATAAGTAAAATTTGATGTACAGTTAAAAACAAATCTATAAACTGGCCCAAAATGTGATGCAGTTTCCTTGCAAAAAAAAAA
>NC_053157.1:54047148-54087148 GCF_016835505.1 Polypterus senegalus
ATTTTTATTCTTCTTGAGAAGTAACAATTTTAAAATGATTACCTCACTGTCTCTTGCACAGTTTGGCTTAGATTTTAATAGTGCTTACAGCTCCCAACATTTTTTGTGATGCCTCACTTGCCATCTTGGAGCTCTTCATGTACCACCAGTGGTATGTGTACCATAGGTTGAAAACAACTTATGAGGTTCAGACATTTATGATGCTTTACATACTTTTGTCTTGCAATTTTCTGGCGGTGTTAATAATCCATTAAATACCTTAAATTACATTAAATCTTATCCTGGGTTAACTTTCCTGAATTTCTTGACGTAGCTTTGTTCACACATGTGCAGGATCTAGTAATTAACCTGTAAATTCTTGGGCTAGTTTTTGTGTGTGAAAGGGATTTTTGACCCCATCATTTAGCATTCATATATAGGGTGGTCCAGATCCAATTATGCAATTTTCATTATGCTATAACTTATTAAGTTTATTACATAGAAAATCACCCAAAAAAATCCCGGACCATCAAGAAGTGTGCGAACTGACGACATGAGGAATCGTCTTTGCACCAAACTGGAATCGTCCCTGCATAAATCAGTCATCCAGACAATGTGGATCTGCATAATTTGATCTGGACCACCCTGTACACACATTTATGCATTCTCAAATCTGCTTATTCCAGTTTAAGAATGCAAAATGTTGTAGCCCGTTCTGCTCAAAGCAGAAAACACAGTAGAAATGGCTCTAGACTACACTTGCGCAAATTCCACTAGGGCCAGTTTAGTTTTGCCAGTTCACTTATCACACATCTTTTAGGATGTGGAAGGAAAATCCATACAGACAAGGCAAAAGTGTACAGGCTTCACACACTGACCAGACACAGGGTATTAATCCACGGTACTAGATCTGTGAGGTACTAGTGCTAACCACTGCACCACAATTAAAACTTGCACTACAAAATTAGTTGGAGCCTGAGAGTAATTCGAAATACTCTCAACAATCAAAACTAGAAAGAAGTATCCTAAAATGACCCCTGTTCTAAAATATGTCCATTGGCTTCCAGCTAAGTTTAAGGCAGATTTCAAAATCTTCATACTATTTAGAGCTTTTAATGACTTTGGCTCCCTTTACTTAACAGAGTTCAGTAATACAGGGATGGGGAAAAGTAGGTTTACAGTTGTGAGTAGGCGGAACACAGAGTTTATTCTTATATTATTATTTATTATATTATTTATTTGTTTTATTTGTCTTTTTATTTGTTGTCTTATTAATATTAAAATGTGCTTGAGTGTAGCAATCTTATCCTGCATGTCTTTTTGTATGCAAACAACTGTAAACCTGTTTTTTCCCACCCCATATATGCAAGTTTTTGCATTACCACTGTAAGATCAAAGTCTTCTAAAAACTGTAAATGTACAGAAAGCCACTGGCATAAGTAAAACCTTTAGCTAAAAAGCATCTCAACTATGGAGTGTTCTACATTCTAGTATAAGGGGTGAACAGTTGTTCTCTGCCTTAGTCAATCAATCCTATGTTATTCTAGCTGCCTCAGAAATATGAGGCCATTACAGAGAATGTGAAGTGTATGATCCACAGTCTATGTAGAACAAGAAAATTCACAGCCCCTTGCCTCTGTTCCCTCTAAACAATCTACAGTTTCATATGGCACTTGATGAAGTCCACACTTGTATCACTCTAGGGGAAACAGAAATGCCAAGTGTCGAGTCAGTATCCTGTAATGCCTAAGATTCCAAATCATCTCTGACATCTCATTCCATGGACAGGAACAGTAGCTTCATCAAGGCTATCATAGTGACACAGTAGGACAGTGAGAAGATAAACAGTGGAATTACATCAGTAACTGAAGGTAATGATTGTTTTGATTTTTGTTTCACCACAAATTAATAAATAAAAAAAAAAATAAATCTATTAATATAAAGTGTGGTGTCAGGTCAGCATGTGTGACATGTGAAGATTTAGGCTGTGTTTGTAGTGGCTTTTATTGCTTGCTGTGCAGACAAGGGTAAGAAACAATACAGGTCACTTAGTAAGACCATGACAAGGTGAGAATTGTGAATGAAGTAAAATGGCAGGCAAGTAGAAAGAGATGTTTAGCTGTTTTGGAGGTGTCCAGTGGGCAATGGCAGGGTACCATTTTATATTGCGGCTTGCGAATAAAAAGCCATTTGGCACCTGTGGACTTGTCCGGTAATACAATACAATACAATACAGTTTATTTTTGTATAGCCCAAAATCACACAGGAAGTGCAGCAATGGGCTTTAACAGGCCCTGCCTTTTGACAGCCCCCCAGCCTTGACTCTCTGAAAAGACAAGGAAAAACTCCCAATAAAAACCTTGTAGGGAAAAATGGAAGAAACCTCGGGAAAGGCAGTTCAAAGAGAGACCCCTTTCCAGGTAGGTTGGGCGTGCAGTGGGTGTCAAAAGTAGGGGGTCAATACAATACAATATACACAACAGAATAATTCCTTAAGACAGCATAATAATAAAAATTTTAGAATTACGGTTTAACAGTAGATGATATGACATAATTAGGTTTGCATATTTTTAGAGTCCTGGAGACCTCATCCATCTAGCTGCATCTCCATTTGGCCATGCCACGGCTGAAACGCGTTCATGAAAGGACCCTCTTTCCCATGATTCCTGTGATCCTCCATCAGGGATGACTTTACCATAGGCAGGCAAACAACTTGGCAGGTGGGCCGTGGCACCAATGGCCACATTTGGGTACCGAGAAAAGAAACAGAATAGGTGAGGGTTAGTATTCAAATATAATTATTCATGTTACTTATGTTATAGTGCTAATGACTAACAACAGAGATGCAGTCTGTACAGTTAATCAGCAGCTCTAGTCAGGATATGCTAAACTGAAGTAGTGAGTCTTCAGCCGGGATTTAAAGGCTGAGACCGAGGGGGCATCTCTTATGGAAGCAGGAAGACCATTCCACAGTCCGGTAAGGCGGAATTGTCAAAGTATCAAGTCATAGTCAGAACAACCTCTCTAATTTTTTCCTTTACAGATGTAGCAGTATTTTCATAAGGGTGACCTGAATATTTTTAATTACATCTTATTGTTTAGGCATTATGCATCAAATCATTAGCCACATGAGATGGAGACAAATTGTGGGACTTGTCGCATTGGCTGACTTTGACAAGGCTTTTTAAATTGTGAATTTGAAAGCATTGCAATAAAAGGACATGCAGAATTCTGAGTTATTTCTCTTTTGCTTTCATAAGAAGAACTTAGCATTAAACTGACGGGGATCTCAGGTTTAAGAGTAAATGGGGCCAAATCAGTTGCCCTTGATACGTTTAGGGCACAATAGAAGCATTTAGAAAAACCGCTCAGAGTACACTTGTAGATCAAAGTGTAGAACCTTTGGGATTGGTAACTGTGTTGTAAAAGGATTTGGTTGTAAGTTTGACTATTGAATATAATAAAGTAGCCATTCAAAAATGACAGAAAGGCTGATTGTGGAAGTGAAATTTATAAACAGATCTGTAAAATACTACAGCTTTGCATTGTGCACCTGGAGTAACTCAATGCCAAAATTAGTGCGGGTAAAGTAAACAACTGTTCTTTTACAATCAAATGTCAGCTTTTGCCTTCAAATAAGACCCTTTTTTAATGAATTTGAATTATGTTTGAATAGCGAAGTTTGTTCTGATATCCCTAGTAGATAATAGTAAGTGCATAGAAAATACTACTCAGAGGCTCCCTGTATGACGTGCCCACCATCCATTCAATTCCATAAACCCACTTCATTTATAGGGTTGCAGTAGTGCTGGAGTCTATCCTAGTAGCATGGAACACAAGGCAGGAATAAACCCTGAGTGGTGCGCCAATCTGTGCTGGTTAAATCCATACACATGCCAACCCTTACTTATACCAAACCAAATTGTAATCACTTGTTTGCCAGATTAATGTCTTTGGAAGTATGTTTTTCATTATCGCAGGGATGATAGTTGTCATTAATGAGAATGAATGCAGGTTAGCTTTTACCTAAATTAAAAAAAAAAATCATACTTGAAATTATGTATGACAATGTGTTACTTGAGGAACAATAACAGCTTTATTAACACACTCACTTTTCAGTACTATGGGAAACTAGTGGAAGTTGCTTTTCCCTCTGATAGTTTTTGAGGCAGCATATGTAGGTTGAAGTATTAGCTTCTTCTTTTGGACCACCGTTTAATTATATGAACTGAGTTATAATGAAGTAAGTATAAAATCTTTATTGTGTTTTAATCAGAGTTTAGATCTGATGGGCTATGTATGATATATAAAATAGTACTTTAATTCACAAGCCTTTTAAAAAGACACATTAGGAATATCCTCTTTAATAAAACCCCTGTGTGTGTGTGTCTTCTGGTGAAATGCGCATGCGCTGGGCCACACGGCACGTGTTCTTCCTGTGCATTCCCTGTGCAGAGCGAGAGACACACACAAAGGTGCGTGCGAGACAGACTCACACACACACACAAAGGTGCGCGCATGATGTTACTTTTCTTGGTTGTTTATTAAGTCGTAAGGCTATAGCGCAAACTCTTGCAGTGTTAGTTTTCTCCATTGTTCAAGGTTTTCTTAGTGTTATTCAGTGTTTTTACATTTAGTTTACTATTACGCTGTGCATTCAATGGTATAATTAACTATATTTGTGCTTAAAAAATAAAAAAAATATATATTTACATGTAGTTCATATGGTCTGGAACGGATTAATTGTATTTATGTACAATCCTATGGGGGGAAATTACTTCGGTTCACGACCAAATCAGGTTACAACCAGAGTTTTGGAACGAATTATGGTCGTGAAGCGAGGTTCCACTGTATTACTGTCAGACAAAATTACAGGCATTTTACGGAAATACAAACCAGTATTACTCAGAGAGAAAATTAAAGGCACACAATACAGTGACGCATATTACAGCCACATACAAGGTCCCTTACCATTTAATATAGACTGTTCCTACTAATGTTTATGCACTACTGTTCTAGCGCCCGTTATTGTAACCGGCTTAATGTCTAGTTTTTAAATAAGACGTGTAAGTTATGTAGTTCACAAAAGGAAGACATGAACGTACTATGATCAGCCATAACATTAAAACCACTGACAGGTCAAATGAATAACATTGATTCTGTCGTTACAATGGCAACTGCCAAGGGGTGGGAAATATTAGGCAGCAAGTGAACAGTCAGTTCTTGAGGGTGATGTGTTGGAAGCAAGAAAAATGGACAAATTTAAGAATCTAAATGACTTTAACAAGCACCTACTAAAAATCATCCAGGGATTTACAACTGGTGAACTGGCGACATTGTCATGAACAACTAAGGTAAAGGCTAGCCTGTGTGGTCTGATCCCGCAGAAGAGCTACTGTAGCACAAATTGCTGAAAATGTTATTCAATCAACATTTATTTATATAGCACATATTCATACAAGAAAATGTAGCTCAAAGTGCTTTACAAAATGAATAGAAAAATAGAAGACACAATAAAAAATAAACATAAGTCAACATTAATTAACATAGAATAAGTAAGGTCCGATGGCCAGGGTGGACAGAAAAACAAAAAAACTCCAAAGGCTGGAGAAAAAATAAAATCTGTAGGGGTTCCAGACCACGAGACCCCCCAGTCCCCTCTGGGCAATCTACCTAACATAAATCAAACAGTCCTCTTTGTATTTAGGGTTTTCATGGAAGGACCTGATGATGATGGTCACGTAGACTTCTGGCTTTCAGTCCATCAATGTTGGAGCATCATGATGCTTTGAGTAGGTGGTGGTGGCGCAGGCCGCCACCACAAAGAAACCAGAAAAAGAAACAGAAGAGAGAGTTGGGGTTAGTATGGATTTTAGAGCCACTATGAATAGTTATTATGATGAATTGAACATACAGAGTATCAGTATTAAGTTAAAGTGAAGTTATGAGAAGGCCATGTTAAAGTAATGTGTTTTCAGCAGTGTTTTAAAGTGCTCTACTGTATTTGCCTGGCGAATTCCTATTGGCAGGCTATTCCAGATTTTAGGTGCATAACAGCAGAAGGCCCCTCGCCACTTCTTTTAAGTTTAGCTTTTGGAATTATAAGGAGACACTCATTTGAAGATCTAAGGTTACGATTTGGAATATAACGTGTCAGGCATTCCGATATATAAGATGGAGCGAGATTATTTAAGGCTTTATAAACCATAAGCAGTATTTTAAAGTCAATCCTGAATGACACAGGCAACCAGTGTAGTGACATCAAAACTGGAGAAATGTGTTCGGATTTTCTTTTCCCAGTTAGGATTCTAGCAGCTGCATTCTGCACTCGTTGCAAATGATTTATGTCTTTTTTGGGTAGTCCTGAGAGGAGTGCGTTACAGTAATCTAGTCTACTGAAAACAAAAGCGTGAATTAATTTCTCAGCATCTTTCAATGATATAAGAGGTCTAACTTTTGCTATGTTTCTTAAGTGAAAAATGCTGTCCTAGTGGTCTGATGAATATGCGATTTAAAATTCAGATTACAGTCAACGGTTACCCCTAAATTTTTACTTCCGTCTTAACTTTTAATCCTAGTGCATCAAGTTTATTTCTGATAACCTCATTGAATCCATTATTGCCAATTACTAAAATTTCAGTTTTCTCTTTATTTAGTTTGAGAAAATTACTATTCATCCATTCAGAAATACCAGTAAGACATTGTGTTAGTGTATCGAAAGAGTCGGAGTCATCAGGTGCTATTGATAAGTACAGCTGTGTGTCATCAGCATAGCTGTGGTAGCTCACGTTGTAACCTGAGATAATCTGACCTAACGGAAGCATGTAGATTGAGAAAACAGCGGACCCAGGATAGAGCCTTGTGGAACACCATATCGGATATCATGTGTCTTTGAGATTTGATTACCACAACTCACAAAGAATTTTCTCCTGCCAGGTAGGATTCAAACCAATTTAAGACACTGCCAGAGAGGCCCACCCATTGACTAAGGCGATTTCTAAGAATATTGTGATCAATGGTGTCAAATGCAGCACTCAGATCTAAGAGGATGAGAACAGATAAATGGCCTCTGTCTGCATTTACCCAAAGTCATTTACTACTTTAACAAGTGCAGTTTCTGTGCTGTGATTTGTTCTGAAGCCTGACTGAAATTTATCAAGAATAGCATGTTTATTGAGGTGGTCATTTAACTGCATAATGACTGCCTTCTCTAGAATTTTACTTAAGAAGGGCAGGTTAGATGGGTCTAAAATTTTCAAAGGCAGAGGGGTCAAGATTATTTTTCTTAAGCAGGGGTTTAACTACAGCAGTCTTAAGACAGTCTGGAAAGACCCCGTATCTAATGACAATTAACTATGTCCAGAATATTGTCAATTAGCACCTGATATTTCTTTGAAAAACCTGGTTGGTATTGGGTCAAGGACGCAGGTGGAGGGTTTCAGTTGAGAGATTATACTATGTAATTCAGGTAAATCTATCCTGGTGAAAGCATTTAATTTGTTTATAATGGAGTACCGGGCTTTGGAGATATACTATGTTATCTCTAATATCATTAATTTTTTGATTGAAAAATACAGCAATGTTCTCACAGGTTTCACTGGAAGTATTCTGGGGGCATTCCTTTGTGTTACCTGGGTTTAACAGACGATCAATTGTAGAAAATAAGACTCTGGGATTACTAGCATTGTTATTTATAATATTAGAGAAATAGCAGCCTCTCAAGACGGACAGTGTTATTGTATTCTGTTATTTTAACCTTCAATATCTCATAATGGATAGTTAGTTTAGTTTTCCTCCATTTACGCTCAGCTCTACGACATGTTCTTTTTAAATCAGACACTCTTTGGGTCTTCCATGGAATAACAATGCTAGAAGATTTTTTAACTGTCTTTTCAGGTGCAACTATGTCAACAGCAGTTCTTACTTTAGAATTAAAGTTTTCCACTTTACTATTTACATTATCCTCGCTATTATAGTTGGCATTATAAACGGACTGATTGCTTAGAATAGTTGTAAGCTTTAAAGCTGCTGATGAGTCAAAGAAGCGTTTTTTAACAAAATGCTTCTCATGAGTGTTTTCTATCTTTATTTCTATATTAAATAGTAGAAGGAAATGGTCTGATAGACCATATCAATGACCTGCTTTATATCAACTTTAAGTCCTTTAGTAATCACTAAGTCTAACGTATGACCTGCTTTATGTGTAGGCTGATTAACGAGCTGTCTCAAATCAAAAGAGTCCAGGAGGTTCATGAATTCCTTTACCTTTTGGTCACACTGATTGTCGACATGAAAGTTAAAGTCGCCGACTATTAAAAGTGTATCATAGTTTGTAACTAAAATTGACATTAAGTCAGAGAATTCCTCAAGGAAAGGCGTTATATTTAGGAGGTCTATACACGGATAATACTAGAACGTGAGAATCTCCATGAATAACAACGGCGAGATACTCAAAGGACTTAAATTTACCAAAACTAACATCTTTACATTTTAATCGCTCGAGTAAATGTTTGCCAAGCCCCCCTTTTTCCCTGGCGGTCTGCACGAGTAAAACTGTAATCCGGAGCGCAGATTCATTAAAACAGCCGCCATTGAGTTAAGCCATGTTTCATTTAGTGCAATAAAATCAATCTTTCTATCACTAATAAGATCGTTTATAAAAAATGTCTTGTTAGTTAAAGCTCTAACATTTAATAGTGCCATATTTAATGTTTCTGAAGGGCAGAGCTGAATTTTATGCGTGTTATTGGTAATCGGAACAAAAATTAAGTTATTTTTGTTACGCCGCTCTGTGTGTACTTTTTATGTAATCTACAATCCGTTTTTATAGTCTTAATGCAGTGTTGATCTGAAGTAGTAATTTCAATTAAATTATTGGTGTTTATGCCGCACTGCCTAGATTTTTTACGTGCATTAAGATTTGTTATTAGATTATTAATGTTGTGCACTTTAACGGAAGACTCTGTTAAGCCATTATGTCCTATCAAAGCAGTAGCATTACGTAAGGGGTTAAAAGTAGAAGTAGACAGTCAAGATAGACGAATTACCTTAGCGATGTTTTCGGAGAGGACCCGGGCGCCAAATCTATTCGGATGCAGTCCATCCCGCTTGAAGAAGCGCGGCCTTTCCCAAAAAAGATCCCAGTTGTCTATAAACCCGATGTCTTGATTCTCGCAGAAGCCTCTCAGCCAGTTGTTTAAACCCAGCAGACGACTGTAGTATTCATTCGATCGTCTGACGAGAGGTAGTGGACCCGAGATGAAGATTTTTGCGATGGGGTCCTCTCCTTCGTGTCTTCAACTAGTGCTGCGAAGTCAGCCTTGAGAACCTCGACTCTCGTGCCTTATGTCGTTACGCCGGCGTGTAGAATGATGGATCCAATTGCCCTCTTGTGCTTCTGGTAGAAGGTCAGCGCCGCCTCATCACATCTCGAACTCGAGCACCGGGAAAACAAGAAACAAAGGATTTTCGATTAGGGCACGTGATATTCAGGTTTCATACAATCGAATCACCTACCACGATTACATCACCCGGGGTTGAAGGCAGACTGGGGACGCGGAGAGGGTCGAATCGGTTCTGGATTTGAATGCCCGCCTGTGCCGATGGAGGTGTTCTAGCCTTGAACCCCCGCCTGCAAAGCTGAAACCCGTCGAGGTCTTCATCAGTGTTGTCGTTGCTCCTATGAGGCGCGGGGGTGAAGCTTACTTGCCCTTGGACTTGAGCGGCACGAGGTGGGGTTGATGTTACGCCGACTTCAGTTGTTGGGTGTGGTTTGTCCAGCAGCCGAGTCTTCAAGTCTCTGAGGTACCTTCATCTGGACAGGAGTTTCTGAATCTGTTTGTCGAGTGCCTGGAGTTCTTCGACAACGACGGCAACGCGATTCATCTCACTGTCGGCCATTGTCTGCTTCTACTTCCGCTTCCGCTTTGTCACCTAGGAAAGAAAGAGAGAAAGTTAGTGGATGACTGGCGTCCTTCAACATCTGCAATAAGATGCTGCAGATTTTCTAGATATTGCTAGATATGAGAGAAAATTGTCAAAACACACAATGCATTGCAGCTTCCTGCGTAGCCAAAAACAGTCACAGTGTCCAGGCTAGTTTCTGTCTACCACTGAAAATGCCTTCAGTGGTTACATGAGCATCAGAACTGGACAATGGAGCAATGGAAGAAGGTGGCCTGATCCAATGAAATAGTTTTGTTTTAGATCATGTGGATGGTCATACGTGTGTATGTCGTTTACCTGGGAAAGAGTTGGCAGTAGGATGCACTAAGGCATTATTCAGGAACGGTTGGGAGAACATGACAAAGAGTTCAAGGTGTTGACTTGGCCTGCAGTTTCCCAGATCTCAGGAATCTTAAGAATATTCTGGAAAGTGCTGGAAAAACAGGTCAGATCCATGGAGACCCAAGCTCGTAACCTATGGGACTTAAAGGATCTGCTGGCAACGTCTTGGTGCCAGATATCAAAGGACACCTTTAGATGTTTTGCAGAGTGCATGCCTCAACAAGTAGGGGGACTACAAAATGTTAGGCAGGTGGTTTTAATGTTGTGCCTGATTGGTGTAAGAAAGCAAATAATTTAATTGTATAGTTTAAAGCATACTGTCCTTTATTTTATATATTCTTTTTTGTCAAGAGTCATTCAAGTGGGCAAAACGCTAGAGTGACATACTGAAATATGGCAACATGTAATTGTGGAATTCAGTGCAATATTGGCATTATCAAATTTGCCATTTTGTAATTCTTACTCAATACAAACATGTTTGAAACTTTTACTCAGGCATATTTTTTTATAAATTATTTTGAGTAGATGCAAAATAGAATTAAAATATGTTTACTATATTTTGTGAAGAAGCATTTTCCTAAAATAGACCCAATTTCTAACTGTTTTTCAAAAGATGCACCAAACTGCTGTAGAACAAAAATCCAGCATATCAACAGCAAATACAGCCATATTTTATTATGAGCTATGGAGTGTATTTTAGATATTTTTATTTGGCAATATCTCTGAATGGAGCTGAAATGAAAACAACATTCTGAAATGAATGAAAATATTATGCACTACCAAGCACACTTTTAAAGTATTTGCATTTTAAAGCACTGGTGGGCGTTCATTTGTAATTATGCTTAGCTTGAAAATTAAAGTAATGCCAATGTGTTGTTGAGGATACTTATACACCCACGTACAGTCTGCCTTGGCCTTCAATGTATTACTATTTCCACAGCATATTATGGCACAAATTAAATGTTAATTCTGTGCTGCAATTGCAGAAATAAACAGGAGTGAAAAATGAATTTGATTGACGAAACAAAAGAGATGAAATTCTAAAGGTAGTGCTTATTAATGTCATATGCAGTATAATGGAGACCTGTTGCAGATGTATCTAGAGGAGTGATTGGAAGATATTTTTTTCTTATATAAAATTAGTATTATATGAAATAGAAAGTTAGAAGTTGTTTTGTTTGGGGCCATCTAGCTTTCAGAAAGAAGAATTTGTGATAAGGGCACTATTGTTGCAGTAGTCCATCAGGATTATTAAATTGAGGCTACATATATGTACAATAAAGCCTGATGTCTGATCCATGCCGTATGTATTAACAAACTGTGATACCTAATGCATGAGTTTAATAAATGATGATAGATGTACTACTCAGAAAAATAATGGAGCCTGAGAAGACATTGAAAGAGAATAACTTGCAATAAATGTAACTTGTACTTTAGAGCTGTGAAACATAACTGATAAAAACAGCCCCAAACCATGGTGGACAAATGTTTAAATTAATTACCACATTATGCCTGTTGGCTGGGGGCACATGATATAAACATCAGGTGTTTTTCTTCTAAGAAGTTGAGTCATTTTACTCTTATGCAGGGTAAGTTAACTGGAAATGACAAATTTTCTGCTATTAATCTATGTAGTTATGAATGTGCAGAACTATGGACTAAAGCCACATTTGAGGTTCGTTTCTGCTTTGTGCCAGAGTAGACCTGGTCCTCTTAACTCTGAATTTGAATTTGAACAGGTGTTTAATATGGATGTTTCATTCCCCTCTTCTTTGTTCCCAACTGTAATTCTTTGACATTTACCATATTAATAATGTGTGTGTCTATGTATAAATTAATCCACTAATGGTACTTGCCTTCTACATTTCATGGTTATGGAGTCCAGGCATTTTTGGCAATTTAGAACTACCAATTAATGTAACCTGCTCATGGCTGTGGATGAAAATCAATGTATGAAGATTTCAGAGAAATGAAATGCATAGAATACATAGTCAGCTTTGTGTTTTTTTACACAGGTGGAATCCATTTGTAACAAAATTCATAGGACCATGTTATAACGAACATGGGGAAAATATGATGGGGTTGATTCACCATCTGTAACAGTAGTGGCACAAGGACAGCTCCGTAGATGCTCTGCATTGCCCTTGGTTTAGTTTACCAGAAATAACAAATTGGTTGTCCTCTCCAGGATCAGGATTACAGTGTAATGTGCTTGTCGCACAATGTTTAGAACATTTGACACTGGGCTTTGACTTGCTCTTCCTTGCACTCTCTTTCTCTGCCACAGAGGTGATTCTGAATTGATGTTTCAGTACTTTATCAAACCCAGCTTTATTCAGCTTGAAACAGGAATAGCATGGTTATTTATTGTAGTGGGATCTACCACTCTCCTTCCTATACACAGACACAGCAATCAGGCAGGGTCGTGGCCATGTTAGTGGCCAAGTAATACATTTTCCCTGAATTTATAATGTTTCTTGCATCACCCATCAGCGGCAGGGGCTTGTAACATGAGCGTGATCTTTTTGGATTTGTTTTGCGGAGAGTTGCTACAGTGCTGGGTGCCTGCGGTTGCCCCATCAACTAATAGGCTGTCTATAGGCCACCAGGTGAGCTGGGCGTTCATATCCTTCTGTTTGTACAGCCATTTTAGTGTGGCATTATCAGTCACCAGGGTAAACTGTCGTCCTCAGGGATAGTAACAGAGGGCTTCCACCACCCACTTAATCACCAAGCACTCCTTTTCAATAGTCAAATAATTACGCTCCCTGGGTAGCTGCTTTCTGTTGAGAAACCTGTTGGGGTGCTTTTCCCCCTCAAAACATTGTGAGAGCACCGATCCTAAACCAAAAGCGCTAGCATCTGTTTGCAGAATAAATTCCTTCGAAACGTCTAGAACCTAGAATTGTGATAGAGCGGATTTTAGGTTTGCAAAAGATCTCTCACAGGCGTCGGTTGAGACAACACTACGATTCTTTCTGCCCTTTGTCAAGTAAGTAAGGGGGACAACCCGATGTGCTAAATTGAGAATGAAACGCCTGTAATACCCTGCGAGCCCGAGGAAGGCATAAACCTGCCTCTGTGTTTTGGGATGGGAATCTGCAAGCACCTCCCCCACCTTATCCATCGTTACATCTGTAGCTTAAATATCAAGACATCCGTTCCTTACTGCACATATTAAAATAATTAGGCAAAATTTCACTCAAATGATAGATCTTAAATCTGGGAATTAAACAAACAAAAAAAAAAACAAAACAAAAAGAGACTCACTTTTAAGGGCTTGTTCCATCTAAAGAGAAGCTTACTTTTCCACCCAGGTTTAACCTAAGAGGAAAATGTGGGCCTTGTGTGCCTCATCACTGTAAGGCAAAACATTTATTAAATCCAGAAACATTGCTGTTAATTTTTAAAAGGGAACCTGTTAACAACCAGTGATGTTTACTAATACCATTTTTTACTGTGGGAATGACTTGTTAATACAGGTTAAATATAATTTACATTAAAAAAATGACTTACAGTAAATACATCCTGTTCAATTTGACCTGCTTACAAAAAATGAATTACTGGACAGCCAAATGTTTACTCACCTATCACAATGTTGAGAATTTCGTGGTTGTGGTTATCAACTACAAGAAATACTTTCTTGCCATAAATTTTTTTGCAAACTACATCCATATGTTGTTTAAAGATACAGGGCAAATGAGTTTGAGGAAGACTCATTTTCTGGCAGTGAGCTTCCCTCTTTACAATTGTTTAATGAAGAAAATACGCATTTGAACACAAAGCCACAAAATCCTCCACAAACTGATGTTTTCCCTCTGTCCATTTTATATTCTGTATTGTTGCCTGAAGGAAAACATTCATTGATCTTAATTTTTCTTTGTTCTTGAGATGGTTTTTGGATTTGACATGGTCATTGCAAGAATCTTTTCATTTCCAGTCGATGGTATGTTGGGGAGACTTACAGAAAAGTTGTTGCGCAGAATAATAACAATCACCACAAATTTTTCAGTTATGCTTGTGTTTCTTAGTGTTTTTTGAACGTAGTTGGGGCATTTGATACTATTTGCTTTAACATTTTTAGCGTCTCATATACAAAAATATATATATATCTCATATATAATATACTACCTGTGTAAGCCCATGCTGTAAAAAGCCTGGGCTCCTACAAACTATTGAAATCGCCACAAAAAAAATTGAAATGCAGAATCGGCTGTTTCATTTTCCGGACATGCTCGACCCCCTTGTCTATCAGCAGGTAAGCGAGTTTGTCTCCGACTTGTTAATTTGGGTCCCCCTTGCCGGCTCTTTAAACTTCATTGCTGTAGCTTCGCACTTCCGGGCTGGACAGACAGACACACACACTTCCACACGTAGACTTCGTTTTTTTTACCTGGAAACATTTTATACGGTATGGCTTTTTTTTGTGAAGTAAATGAAAATAATTGTTTCAGCAATACTCCTTATTTGCAAAGTTCATTTATCCACTTAGTAAAATTGTAGTTGGATACAGACTACTTGGAGTAATGAGTATATGATGGTGGTTTCTACTTGTAACATTCATATTGCTTTTTTTTGTCTCTTTCACAGACCCTGCTGACAACTTGCGGGAAATTCTCCAGAATGTGGCCAAACCCCAAGGCGTTTCCAACATGAGAAAGTTAGGCCATCTGAACAATTTTATTAAGGTATTTTTTGTGTATATAACCATTATTTTTAAGCATTGTTTGCTCTGAAGAGAGTAATAGCATAATTTTTATTTAAAATGTTTTGAAATGTAAAAAATATGGTGCTTGATTTCTTGGCTTAGTGGCTAGCAATACTATCAGCATTCTGGATTTAGCTCATGGCCTGGTCTTTTGTGTTTTAAGATTACGTAGATTTTGTCAAGATACACCAGTTTCCTTTAACATCCTAAAGATATGCATTTTAGCTTAAATGGAAACTATAAATTTGCCCAAAGTGAGATTGTGCAAAGTATGCTGCAGCTTACATTATTGTGTTGCCCATAATGTTGTCAGAAATGAGCTGTGCTCCCCTGCAGATCTGTAAAAGAAAAAGCAGGTTTTAGAAAGTGTTAAGAGATAGACAGATTTTTGGATGCCATAGATTTGTTCTCTGAACAGTTATACATTTTTACACTTGATATAGTAATAGACAATAAGAGTGGACATTTAAACAATACTATGTTAAACTGAGCCTTCCTCCTTTTTTTACCATTTTGAAAGGTATGTCATGTCAGTAGTTTCACATCTCTCTTCATATTATGCAGCAAATGAGTATGTAATTTATACATTTTATACACTTTATTTTGATTTGAAAATTGGAAAAATAGAATGCAATTCAAACATTAAAATAGAATGCGCTTTCCTGAAAATATCATCAAGCATTGTAAGGTAATATATGGTTGATATCTGACAATTTTTAAAGTTGTTCAGCCTTATTTCTGTGGAATTCTTAGTCATCAAGAAAGCCTTCATTTCTGATCAGATATAGAAATTATAATTTAAATCATTATGTGACTTTTCTTTCCCCAGAAACTAATTTTAAATTGTGTCTTCACGTAAAAGCTTTGCTCTAATTGAAAACCATTATATTATTTGTAGATGGGGATTACTGCTTAAGAAACAGACTTGAAATGTATATATCGTAGAAAGAAAAGATTTGTTAAGTTCAGAAGTTTTACTGGTTAATAATTCTTT
The DNA here is from genome assembly GCF_016835505.1 of Polypterus senegalus. Classification (NCBI taxonomy): domain Eukaryota; kingdom Metazoa; phylum Chordata; class Cladistia; order Polypteriformes; family Polypteridae; genus Polypterus; species Polypterus senegalus. The sequence goes on from NC_053157.1 coordinate 54,063,117, forward strand.
ACTTTATGGACTGGATGTTCAAAGAGTTTTAAAGTATAAGTTGTTTGTATGGGCTGTCATGTTTTTCATACAGAAAAGCAGTCTTCATGTTTCAACCTTGTGTTTGTATATTTGATCTCTTCTGAGCTGTGGAGGCAAAAACATGACATGACTCTGGAAGACTGCTCCCTCTGATACTTATTTCCTTTTAAGGTGTGGGAACAGTCAAGCGATGTGATCCTTGAGTCTTGTGAGTGTCACACGCCTATGCCTGGTTCCTGACATCACTTTAGTGAATAACAATTTCAGTATACAGATTGTGACGCAAAAACATGCAGTCGGTTTGAAATACTGTCACCAAAGCTTATATAAAGGACCATGGCATGAATCTATTTTAGGTTTGCTGAAAGATTCTTGTCATAAAGTCACATGAAACATGCTTGATTCCTAAAATATGTATTTGTTCTGTTGTATAATATTCAACGATTAAGAAATGCTTGGTCTTTCTGTGATTGTCCTTTCATTTGTTATTCTGTTATAAATGTGTTTGACTTACAGTTTAAAAATAATTTGATTTGTTCAGCAAATAGCTAATAAAATTTTTCAATGTGGCAATGTATATTTTTAAATCATTTTTTCACTACTATTAGGTCCACTGGTTTTAAATCACTTTAGAGTTCCATAAAGGTCCTGTTCAATCAATCAGTCTTTATTTTATTTTTTTTTTATCATTGTAGGTTAAAAATAGTACAAGCTAAACCTGAACTGTAGACCAGTGTTCATTAACTTTATCAAAAAGCCTGATTTTTATGTAGCATCTTTCAGAGGACATAATCATACAGTGATAATTTTGAGACTCTTAATAAAGCCTGGTCTGATATTGTTTTACTAAATACATCACTGTGCTGTTACTGCACACAGAATAAATGTCAATGCATCCTTATTAGTCATCATTTTGGTCACACTTCTAAATCAAGGCCCTTAATGGATATGGTGTCATTTGTATTTTTATTTATCACCTCAGTAATTGGATCACCTTAAACAATTGGTATACACTTTTTCCTTTTGTTATTCTTTACCTCTCATCTGGTTTACAGTTTGTGGTGATGTAATGCACATTTGAGTAGCATAAGAAACCTAGGGCTAGCAGCAGAAACCTAGACTAATTAAAGTGGGGTTTAAAAATATTATTTTTTTAAAGTAGAATATTTCTCTTTTGCTTTATTATTTTCTTTTACTTTCAGATATTACTAATGTTTTTATGGCAGTGCTGTATTTTTTATGTATTTCTTGACTATGTTCGACTCAACATTGACTAATATTAATCACATAGTATGGAAAAATTAAAAGTCAAAACTTTCTATCACATCATGTAGTATTTTCTTTCAGTATTTGAGATAACATTATTTACAGCAGTATTTGCATTCCTTTTAGAAATGTATTTTGTACAAACCAGTGAATGCCCAAGGCCAGTGTTGTAACTATAACATTACAATAGATTTCAAATGAAATGGAAAAATTACACAACAGTCTGTGACTGAGTTTTATTTGGCCATAGCTGGAGGCCATGATGATGTTCTGAAGGTCACACTTGTGCGTCAACAGTTAGCTTTGTAGCCTTTTACTCTTTCAAACTGTTAACCCGTCATATTTAATTTTGTTTCTCTTTATTACTAAGTCATCCCTGTATTAGAAAAAAGCTGTAATTATTTTATGGCATACATACATACATACATACATATACTGAGTAATTTTTAAAATTATTTTCTGAATCCTTACTTTTCATTTGTCGATTACAAGGACATGTTCTACTTATTTATGTATTAGTGGATCTAATACAAAATGAACAATGTTTTAATCTAGTATTGTTTTGTCTTAGAATTAAAAAAAATATTGTGCCAGTATTCAGTCCCTGTTTTGTGGAAGCTCTAGGTTTACACACATGAAAATAAATGCCTAACAAAAGTGCAGTTGTATTTAATTTCTGCAGTATTTACAATTACTGCTGCATTTTCTGGCTTAAAAAGCACAAACACTGATTACACTGACATTTTGACCACTACTATATGAAGCAAATGATTACAGAATTGCACAACAAGGGTACATATTAAGGTCAGGTGTATATTAGATGGTAAGATAACACTAGGTACCCATAGTCAGTGTATTAAGTGCAGAACATGTGTGACTTGGATAAGGTCCAAACCATTATGGTCAGACAGCCTATGTCAGAGCATTTTTAAAACAGCAAGGCTTGTAGGGTACTTATGGTCTGAGGAGGGAAAAACCACAAACTGTGTCAACAGGGTATTAGGTGATCAAGACTCATCAATGCAGGAAGTCAACAGAAGGGGTACTATGGTGCAAATTACAGATCATTTTAATGATTGGTATATGAATAATGTGTTATGACATACAGTGCATCAAACCCTGCTGCATATTGAACTTCGTAGCCGCAGGCCAGTAGGAGTGCCCATGCTAACCCCTGTCCACCATCTGAAGTCCCTATAATGGGCACACAAACATTGGAACTGGACCGTAGATCAATGGAAGAAGGTGACCTGGCCTGATGGATTTGTTTCTTTTTGATCATGTGGGCGGCCTGGTATATGTGCATTGTTTTCCTAGGGAAGAGATGGCATCAAGGTACACTGTGGGACGAAGACAAGCTAGTGGAGGGAGTGTGATGCTTTGCACAATATTCTTATGGGAAACCTTGAATCTGAGCATTCAAGTGGATGTTAATATTCCGCATACTGCCTACCTAAACATTGTTGCTGACCATGTACTGCCCTTCATGGCAACAGTATAACCCTCAAAACATTTTGAAAGCACCGCTCCCCAACCGAAAGCAGTTACATCTGTCTGCAAAATGAATTCCCTCAAAAGGTCCGTATTTTGTAGAACTGGGAATGAGGATAAATAGGCTTTTAACTCTGAGTAGACTGTACCACAGACATTGGTCCAGACAACATTACGGTTCCTCCTGCCCTTTGTCAAGTCAGAGGTGGCAGCCCGATGTGCAAAATTGGGAATGAACCGCCTGTAGTATCCTGCAACCCCGAGGAAGGCACAAACCCACCTCTGTGTTTCGAAACATAGATACACAAGCACTTCCCCCACCTTTTCCATTCAAAGCTTGAGCAAACTGTTCCCCATGGAATATCCCAAATAATAGGTTTCTGACATACCCAGTCTGCATTTCTTGGGATTAATTGTCAACCCCGCCAGCCTCTAACTGTCAAGCACCACCTGCAGGTGGACAAGATGAACTCTCCAGTCGTTACTGAAAATGACTACATTGTCTAGATATACTCCCGCATATGAGGAATGGGGACATAGGATCTAGTTTATCATCCACTGAAAAGTCAATTGTGCACCATGGTGACCAAAAAGAAGCCTTTTAAATTCAAACAGCATGTCTGGATTGGCAAACGCTGTCTTCTCGCACCTGGACTCCTCCAAGAGCACTTGCCAATAACCCTTTGTGAGATCTAGGGTGGAAATATACAAGGCCCACCCAAGCCTTTCTAAGAAGTCATCCACACACAGCATCGGGTATGCGTCAAACTTAAAAATTTTATTCAACCACCTAAAATCAATATAAAAATCTGAACTGTTGGGTTTTGAGACAAGCACAATAGGGCTTCGCCACTTGCGTTTGCTTTCCCAAATTCCGCTCATCTTGAGCATCTGTTGAACCTCCTTTTGTATCACCTTCCTCATTGCCTCCAGAAGGCGACATGAGGGCGCATGTACAGTAACATTGTGTGTTCTGTAATTTCTGTTCAGCCAGGGATGGCCGAAAAGTCTGAGCCCCTTTCAATCAGTCATAGCAATTCTGCCTTCTGAATGTCAGTTAACTCATCCCCAACAGTGACCTTAGTCTGAGGGACCTCTGCGGACGTGACCAGGACTTGCTGGGGGTCGTACCACTTCTTTAATTGATTAAAGTGCAAAATTTGTACAGGTTTCTGACTGTATAATTCACTGGGGACACTCTTCAATTACTGCCGGACCTAGCCATTCAGCCCGAAATTTATTTGTCATAATTACGTTTTGCTCCTCCTGCTCGCGCAGCAGATATTCCACTGCAATAGAGGACAATCTAGAAGTCTGTTCCTGCAGCAAAATGATTCGGTCGACAAACCTCCCTGCAGAAGGTGCTTCGCGAGTCCCCGGCCACTTTTCCTCAAAAAATATCTAACACCCTGCACTACTGTATCCCATGATGTTGAGTTGTCATGGACCACCTGCCCAATCATCTGTTTTAGGGTTTTCTTAAATCTTTCAGGAAGACCATTTGTCTGAGGATGATAAACCGTGGATTGTAACTGCTTAGTTGCAAAACTTTCACACAGTTGCTACATGATGCAAGAGATAAAGACGTGCCCTGATCAGTCATAATCTCGCGAGGGATTATCAATACACGTGAACATTTCTGAGAGTGCTTTTGCTATAGTCCAGGCGTCCGCCTGACGCAGCACGGCCACTTCTGGATGTTACATTATGTTGCTTTCCTAATTGTTTGTATTATCCTGGAAATATCTTACAGTAAGTCTGTACTTCAAAAATCCGTAAATTATAAAGTTGCAAAAACATTAAACTGGTACTTAGAGAGTCAGTCTTACTCTGGCTGTATCATTTCTATTATAACTTGTTTCTTTTATTAATCTTGTACTATAATGTTGTCTTATTTGTTTTTTGAAAATGCTGTGTAAAGTTAATATTTTATATTAGCCACAAGTGCAGTCTAATGAAGGTCATTATATAGTATGTTTTAATTTAATCTTCTTATGTTTATTTTTAATTGATATTTGCACTTTTTTCAGCTTCTCTGCAATTTTGGCCACAGTGAAGAGAAGTTAGGCTTTACATATGAAGAAATTATTATATGGTAACTCCTTTTAATTCTTTCATTTACAAATATATATTTCTTTTGTGTGTATAATAAATGTAAAATACAATGCAATGTAGTTTATTTTAAACAATTAAACAGCCATTCTAGTATGGTCATTATTGGTGCTGTGAAGAGTGTTTTCTGCTTTCCCGCTTCTGGTTGGCCCACTAGCTGGAGTGTCTACACTGTCAGTACATTCATAGCATCTTTCTTTGTTGCCATGGTGATGAGAAAGCCCACACACACACACACACAAAGCTTTTGTGGGTGGTTAGTTGTTTTACTGATTTTTCACTCTTGCCTTTTTTAACATTACATTGATATTTCAAGGGAAAATGCTACAGTATTTTGCATGCCACTTTTGCTTAAATGCATAACTACTTTAATTTTAAATGGTCTACATACCAGCACTAACAAACTGTATATTTCCCCCATTGTTTTGTCTTGTTCTGTATAAAGAATGTTGTGAATTTAATTTCTTATGACTTGCATTACTGGCAGGTGAAGTTTATTGCTTCTTGACTAATGAATTTTCAGTGCTCCTTCAATTAAGCATAGGAATGGCTCAGCTACCTCGTATTCAGAAACCTTTAGTTAATTGTATAGTCTTCAAAAATGAATTTGTTTAGTAATGGTTAACACCATTCTCTCTAAAATGCAAATGTTATAGCAACTATTTTCAGTTTTTAATGCACAGTTTAGATGTTACAAAATGGTTATTTCAAATACAGTACATCGAAATTGACCTATTATGCAGAAACTGGGAGTCATAGGAGTAACGCAATAGAAAGAGATTTGTTTTATAATGGCAGGCGCTCTAGCTGTATTTCTTCAGGGTATCCAACACTCTATAGCTGGCAAACATTCAGGCATTGAATATGATGCGTAAGAATTGGTTTTATGTTTTTTTTTGTTTTTTGTTTTTTTAGGTAAATTTCAAAGTAAAAACCATTCACGCAAATGAAGAGAAACATGATATGTGCTGAATGCAATATTTCAGTATTCTAAATTTTTGTTTCATTTCTTAAAAGATACTATATTACTGCATCATTACAACATATACCCCAAAAGGTATGCCTTTGTACCTTGCTATTCAAAAGCAAGCAGCATGAGCTTATTTTGCTGTTGCATCAAGATTAAAGAAAGATTGCAGGGATGTTTTCTTCATATGCCAGCTTACTGTGGGAAAAGTAGAACATTCCCATATTGGAAATCTGTAGCATGTGGGAGTATCTGGGGGTTTAAATGACATGAACATGTCCTAACAAAATTGTACAGTTTTTCTCCAACACATATGTGCTGTTTAAACCTGCATCATTCTACAGACAGTAAAACATGTCTTTTGGGTTATGCCTAACTTTTATTTCTCTGAACTATTATTATTTAGTGTATTTCTCTGAACTATTATTATTTAGTGTGTTGATTAATCAACTCTTTTCTTATTGAAAAAGTCACTTAAGCTATATATCTATGCTGGCGTTTGGCATTTGCCCCAGTACAGTAGTGTGGTTTTATTAGAGAAACAAACTCTCCTGGGTACTAACAGAGTGCCTGATTTTCCATTAAAAAAAGCAGGCATCATGTAGGCAAAAACTTGTAAGAGATGTCAAATGATGAAATTTTGTAGAGTAGAATTTTTCAGTAATGTAATAATTCTGAGAGTGATTCTATGATTTGCTTCAGATCATCAATGTGTATCTTCTTTAAACATAGCTAGCTGTGCTACCTGTCTAAGACAGGTAATTTTTGCATTACACCATGCAATGCATATGTCTCTTTTATGTGCCAATTGCTATGGGACTCGTAGAAATAGTATTATTGTTTGAGCCATCTATTGGAGTAATAAATGCAATGCATTTTATTGCAAAAAATGTTAGTGATGCAACATCTTTTGGAATGACAGCAACATAGCAACCAGGTGGATGCATAGACAAACACATAGACACTTATCCTTTTATTAAGGTAGATGCATTAGTACAGCTTAAAACATAGCTTATGCATTACATTCTGTGGAATTAAGTATAGAAAAGGTATTACCTCTGCTCTACAGTTTAAAGTACACATTGAATTGTTTAAAAGCATTTTCATATATTTTGGTGTCACCATGTAGAAATGACAACACCTTTTATACATGATCACCCCATATTAGCTAACCATAATGTTTGGTACATAGCAAAATCAAGGGAAAATATGTCTTTGTCCAAGTGAGGGCACTGTACTTTATAATGAAACTAAATGTTGGAAGCCATATTAAAAGTTATAGTGTTTAAAGCACAACAGATATGTTACAATTACAAGTTTACTTTGGTCTAAGTATTAAATATTATAAGAGCTTTGCCCCAAAGAGCATTGTGGAACATGTAAGTCAGAGTAGACAGGAGAAGGCTGGCAGATGATTAAACTTGCAGCAACAAGTTGTTCAGCGACTGCATTTCTAAGTATATCTCTTTTCAAGTCCTGTTTATAAAGCCAAATAATAATCCAGTATTTTATAAAGATTAACTCAAGGAAATATGTTAAATTAGTTAACAAAATTGCACTGGGAGGATGCCATTAAGTATTTTTTCCTTGTAGTAAAAACTGGCAGAATTAATTTTATGCTGCCTACCTTTAGTTATATTGTATGGAAATGCTGCCTATCTTAAAGGCTATGTTAGGAAAATTTACACAACAGGGTAATTTTATATTTAAAGTAAAAGAAGTCTTACTAACGAGGAATTCAACAGAATTAATCTTTCTTTAATCAAGAAGATGGTCACATAAGAGAAATACCACTGATATGACAAATTGTTCAATTCAAACCTTTTCTAGCAAACATAAGTTAATAAGTAGTAGTTCTGTTTTTGCAATTATCATAGGTATCTAAGGCAGTATATTATCACTAAGCTTTGTTTGAGCTCTTGCTCAGTATTTCATTCTTGGCATTTGTTATTGCCAACAATTACCTACAGTATCTCTTGTGTCAAGGTATTTGCCAGTTAGTAAACCGTTCTTAACTGTAAAAGGTAAGTTTCTGTCTTGTTCTAAATCTATTTCAGACAAACAAAGCCAACACCAAAGTTAAATACAATACTGTAATCAAAAAGCCCATCTGGAAATATACCAAACACAGCTGTTAATGGATTAGGAGTGATTGTGACACCAAGACTGTCTGATTGGCATTTAAAGATTCTGGTCCAGAATGATGTTAATTTGGTGCACACCTATAACATATGGCCCAATGAGGCTGGAGCTCGCTTGCAACATTAGCAGATTGGATCTTGCCTTGGAAACATTTTGGACAAATTTAAATGAGACAGATATGCTTGATCAAAGATTTTAAGTTGAATACTTGTATACTTTGCACATAAGGAGCCAGAGTGAATTCTGTGCATGGCTGCCTTACACTCATTTTCTGAAATGTTGAGTGAGTGGTCCTTTTCCCACTACACTCTGGATTGTTTGAAAGGAAGGGACTTTAAAATGTATTTATATATTATAGAAATGCTGTCTGAGTCCTCAAGACTGATCAATATTTCTTCCGGAATAGAAATAGGTGTGAGGAGAGGACAATTGGGCAGATTTTGTTTATCAAAGTTTCTAATATGGAAGTATTGGAAAAATTGTGTTGATGGGAAGCTAAATTTGGAGTGTAAATGTTTGTAGGGTGCAAAGAGGTTATCTATGTACAGTGGAACCTCGGTTCACGACCATAATTCGTTCCAGAACTTTGGTTGTAAACCGAGTTGGTCGTGAACCGAAGCAGTTTCCCCCATAGGATTGTATGTAAATACAATTCATTCGTTCCAGACCGAACAAACTGTATGTAAATATGTAAAGATTAAGCACAAATATAGTTAATTACACCATAGAATGCACAGTGTAATAGTAAACTAATGTAAAAACATTGAATAACACTGACACAAAACACCCAGGCTCCCTGCTCAGCTACACGAGCTGGCTCGCTCGCGCTCTCTCTCTGTAGCACACACACCAACAAAGCCCCTCCCTCCCTCAGCTACAGGAGCAGCCTGGCTCACGCGCTCTCTCTCTCTCTCTCTGTAGAATGAACACGCACGCACACACACACACACACACACACCCCTACCCCCCCATCCCTTCCCTGTCAGCTGCACGCTGTCTCTCTGCGCTTGCTCGCTCGTGCTCTCTAATCTCTCTGTAGCAGGTGCTCGCGCAGCATTTTTTTTTTTAAATGACTTTTAAGCACAGCAGAAAAAAGGAACATCGACCAAATCCGAAGTGCTTTTAAAAACCAACTCACAAGCAACCAAAAAAGTAAGATTGCAGGAGATCACGCTATTAAACTTAAAGCCTGATCGCTGTAAACAATGTTTTTGAAATGAGTTTTAGCACAGCAGAAAAAAAGGAACATCGACCAAATCCGAAGTGCATTTAAAAACCAACTCACAAGCAACCAAAAAAGTAAGATTGCAGCAGATCACGCTATTAAACTTTAAAGCCTGATTGCTGTAAACACTTTTTATAAAATGAGTTTTAAGCACAGCGGAAAACATTTGAAAAAAGAGAAAGGTAACATTGCACCTAATCGCGCTATGAAAAACTCCATCTGCAAACACTTTCATGAGTTTTAAGCACAAGGAAAAAAGTGAACATTTGCAACAAATCGCGTTATGAACTGAAAAATTAACTTTTGAAAAATGCGTAATACAAAAACCACCAAGAAAACTAACCTTGGCATAAGTCAAATTCTGGCATGAAGTGTTTTCCTTCAGGTGTTTTCTCTCTTGTGATTTCTTGGGTTTCTGGTGCTTTTAGCTGTTTAGCTGGTGGGAGTGAAAGCCTCATGCAGCCATTCCAAAAACAAAGTTCTTGTGACCCAACCCTTCATGTTTGCTGGCAGTCTGGCTTTGTTTACATTGTGCTGCTTGAAAGCAGGAGGGTTCTCAGATTGGTAAATGATTAAACTGGTAAACAGTTTTTCCACCTCTTGTAATTCCTTTCTTTACTTCGATTTCAATTTTCTTCAAAATTTTCTTCTCACCACTCTTCACTTGCTTAGAAGCCAGTGGAAGGAGAACAATGAACAGAGCTCTTGCAGCAGCGGCTCGGTCGCTTTCTCTCTCTCTTTCTTTCTCTCTCTGGCTGCCTGTGGTGGGGGGATGGCTGCAGATAGGCAGGCAAACACGTACAGCAATCTCCTCCTCCCCCTCCCCAGCAGGCACGTGCTCGCTCGCTCTTGCTCTCTCTCTCTCAGCTCAGCTCAGCTCAGGCAGGCAAGGGAAACTGGCTTGTTCGTATACCGAGTGTGTGGTTGTTAAACCGAGGCAAAAGTTTGGCGAGCTTTTTGGTCGTGAACCGAGTTGTACGTGAACTGGGACGTTCGTGAACCGAGGTTCCACTGTACAAATCTCTAAATGATTTAATCCTGTATGTTTTCCAAACATTAAAAACTGTAAGTTTGAGAGGGTGGAAAAAGGTAGTTATTGTATAGAGGTGTCACAGAAAAAAGCTTTTCTACTGTACTTGAAGTGCTTCCTACATTGGTTCAATATTCTGAGTGAATGACGGACAATTGGGTTGTTAGTAAATTGATGATAACTTTTATTTACTGGGGCACAAAGCAAGGAATATAAAGACGTAATGCAGAGATTTACTTTTATGGCAGACCCAACCTGTGTGTGTTCATCTATTTGTGACAATATCCAGGTTTTTATAGTTTGTATATTTGCCATCTAATAATAAAACTGATTTAGGTAAAAAGTATAGATTAGAAACTGCTTTCTCTCTTTCTTCCCATCTCAATTTTACCTCCCCAACCCTCCATTTTGCCTCCCCACTTTAGACCATACTTCACAAAGTCCCAGTCCTCTGACATAACTAGAGACAGAGCACGTCCAAAGCAAAGACCTGAATTAGATAAAGAAGATTAGAAGTTACTATTTTATGTAGTTTTCCTTCCATAGTTGTTTTGTGTGTGAATGGTGAGTTTAAATTAAGATTTACCTTCTTATTATGTGTATTAGTATGTATTCATTATTAGTAGTACAGTTTAAAATATAAAGTAAGCAACTTTTAAATCTACATATAGTTGTTTAAAAAGTAAATATTATAGTATCTCAACTTTCATCTCCCAAGGGTTTTTTTTAAGTGTGAATTCTACATATATTTGTCATAGCTCTTCTAGCTATAATGATTACTAACATCTGTCTAATGTACTCTTCTTTTCTGTCACAGCTTGCGATTAGCATTATTAAATGAAGCAAAAGAGGTGAGAGCAGCAGGTCTCCGAGCTTTGCGATATCTCATCCGAGATACCAGTATTTTACAGAAGGTGCTACAATTTCGAGTGGATTACTTAATAGCTAGGTAATAATGTCTGCAATAGAGCTTTTTATTTTTTTGCCAAGTGCTTTTAGTATTTATATGTGTTTTCTATGTAAGCTTGTCTCATAAGAAAGCAAATAAAGAAAAATATGAAATAAAAAATGTCTTTTGAATTCTGAAAATAATGTTGACAGAGAGAATAAAGTATGCTCCCAATCCTAAAATTCATTCAATGTCTTTGAGCATATTTTGTTTCAATTGTATTGTTAAATCCAGTGTATGTTAATCTTACCAGTGAAACATTTTTATAAAGACTTGCTTTTTTGCAACAGTTGTACCAATTGAAAACTATAATGGAAAAATACTGAATCTTGTTTCTGTGGCATTGTTTGTACTTGAGTTAAATTTTCACTCAAACCATCATTTTTTTATACATATTGTTTAGCTTCTTTTTTTATCGCTAATTTTCAGTACAAGTGTGAACTTTGAAAATAACTGAGTCACTATATTCAGTGCAGTTGGGAGCAACAACAGAACACAATTGTTTTAAAGTATTTTTTCCTCAACTTAAAATGGTATTTGCTCGATTTAAATAGCTTTTTTTCAGTTAATTTTATAAAAGTTAATAAAAGTTTTGAACCTAAACCCAGAGGTTATATGCTACAATGCCAGTTTTGTAAATCACCAAAGATTAGAGCCTTTATACTAAAATACAGTGGAACCTCGGTTTATGAGCATAATTCGTTCAAGAAACGTGCTCGCAGTCCAAAGCACTCCTATATCAAAGTGAATTTCCTCATAAGAAATAATGGAAACTCAGATGATTCGTTCCACAACCCAAAACTATTCATATAAAAATGATTAATACAAAATATGAAGTAAAAGTACATAAAACAAATTAACATGCACTTTACCTTTGAAAAGAATCATGGCTGGTGTGAGTGAGTTTCTAAACTCTTGTGGGATTCGACCCAACGGGACGACACGCGGAAGAGAGTCCCAAACCAATCGCAGTCTCCCAGCGCTGTAGCAGAGAGACACACACACACACACACATGAGCGAGCAAGCGACACACACACACACGCGAGCAAGCGAGAGACACACACACACACACACACACACACACACACACACACACACAAGCGAGCGAGAGAGACACACACGCGAGCGAGAGAGAGAGACACACACACCCTCTCTGCGAGCGAGCGAGAGAGAGACGCACACGCGTGCCAGAGAGAGAGAGAGACGCACACGCGTGCCAGAGAGAGAGAGAGACGCACACCCGTGCATGCGAGAACCATCAGCTCATTTGTGATCACATGACGCTCAGCAGACAAAGCGTATCCATACTACTCGTATTGCAAGACCTCGCTTGTTTATCAAGTCAAAATTTATTAAAAATTTTAGCTCGTCTTGCAAAACACTCGTAAACCAAGTTACTCGCAAACCGAGGTTCCACTGTATGTCCATTGCAAGTTTCAGGCACTTGTGGTTTATAGTGTTACGTTTCTTGTTTCAGAACCAAATCAACATGAATGCTGAAAAAACCAAATCACATATTTTACAAACTTTGGCATATGGAGATATTGGTCCTGTTACTTGACTCCAAAGATACACTGTATTGTTTTAAACAATGATAGCACGATGCATGATTCTTATGTTTTTAGTAGCTATGTTGACTTGGTTCAGAAATAAGAAATGAAACTGTCATTGATACAGTTTATAAAAACATGAATTTATAATAATGAATTTGCTTTAAACCAACCTACCATTATCCAGCCCCCTATATCCTAACTACAGGGTCACGGGGGGTCTGCTATGTTGGCTGGGAGCCAATCCCAGCCAACACAGGGCGCAAGGCAGGAGACAAACCCCGGGTAGTGCGCCAGCCCACCGCAGTGCTTTAAACCAGTAATTGTAAAAAGACATTTCTTATATTTTAAAAAATGCAACACAAGGTGCTGAACATTTTTTTAAGAACTATATTTGTAGAGTTTTACATATAAGAAGAATTTACAGTAAGTACTTATCTTTAAACTAGAGAGAAAGCCCTTGGGTAAAATGCAAATAACTTTCTTTTTTGTTTAGGTGCATAGATATACAGCAGAGTAATGAAGTAGAGCGGACGCAGGCACTTCGCTTAGTTCGAAAGGTAAGATCTAAATGATCAACACAAAAAAACCAAAGCTTGGATTTGTCCATCATGTATTTTGTTGTGCATTGCATTGCTCTGCCTTACTTCCTGTATCATCAAAGATGTGCATGTTAGGTTAATTGGTATCTGTAAATTAACCTCAGTGTGAGTGAGTTCTTGTGCACTCTGCAGTGGACTGATGCAGTTTCTAGACTTGTTTCTGGCCTTGTTCCTGTATCTGCTGGGATAGTTCCTTTTACCGTTTCCTTGCTTTGCTTTATGTGGTCTTGATGAAATGTATATGTACATTAATTGTGGAAGTAACCAGATATGTCAGTTAAGGCAAATAAAAATTAAAGGTCCAACTTAAAAAGTCAGCTTCATCCATGTCCTGTTTTTGCAAATGGTTTAGCCTTCCATTTCTACAACAGTAATTCTTTTATATGTGTATGTATGTGTCTGTTTTTATACTAAATGTATATGTTTATTAACAAGAAACACACAAGAGATTGTAAAATTAAGAAAGCATGTTGTTATAGAAACACAAGTGAAAATAAACATTAGATTTCAGAACACACTGGGTCTGGTTCCTATCTGCTAGGTGTTGACTTCTTCATTTATCTACCCATCAAACACACTTCCTTGAGCTCCAATAAACAGTCTCCTACTTATCTCTGATGTTCTTTCTCAAAAGTTTGTACATGTTGGGGCATTTTCTCCTTGGTTCTTGAGACTTTTTTCCAATTAACCTCCTGCCTTCAAGCTAAAGGGGGCAATGGTTGTGAGTGATCTTTAAACCCTACCAAAGTGTTACTTCTAGTGTAATCCCAAACCCCCTTGTTCCTTCCTGGTAACATTTGTTTCTTGTTTCCAAATATCCGTGCACTCTTGAAGCCCAATTACTGATTAAGGATTCTTTGTCAGTTCCCTGGCTGCCAGTGCTCATTATTATGATATTGGATTCCATCCTTTCAATTTGAGAACCCTTTTTCTTGATATTCCAACAGACCACATAACCTCTGTCTTGAACATTGTTGCTCTTAGTTTAATTACATCTGGAGCACCCTGTGGATAAGTAGAGCATGATTTGTACATGTTCTCTGATGTGTCTCACTTTTAGGCCACTTCTGACCTTGGCAACCTTTTCCCACTAGAGAAAGACACAAGTATGCAAATGACTTAAACTTTGTGTTTTGTGTGCATGTGATTTTGTTCAAGTAGATATTCCTTTTCACAGCAGTTGTTCCACAAGATAAAAATGTATTGTGTATATGGCTCCCTATTGCAGTGATCTTGTGTTAAGCAGTTAGTCTTTCTTATCTGTTTATTTGGATATTTAGTAATGATTATGAGTTCCACTATGTGTTTTTGAAGAAGTAGCTTTTGCAATGCTAGTTATTCATAGAAACTAGGAAGCACCAGAAATTAGTCTTTTTTTATTTCCTGGCTCTCTAGGTTTGCTATCAGAAGAAAGAACCTAAGCTTGTTTCCTGATAGTTAATCTATCTATAGTGTACCTCGTTAGGCACTTTAGCCGTACCATATACACTGCCCATTAAGTTTTCACTCCAAAAAACAAAACTCTTGGATAAGACTCTTTGAGCCTAGGAATATAATCTCTTTTCTATGAAGCTTGTGATCTATTTTATTAAAAATATCTTAAAAAGTGTAATACAGTGGTATGAAAAACTATTTGCCCCCTTCCTGATTTCTTATTCTTTTGCATGTTTGTCACACAAAATGTTTCTGATCATCAAACACATTTAGCCATTAGTCAAATATAACACAAGTAAACACAAAATGCAGTTTTTAAATGATAGTTTTATTATTTAGGGAGAAAAAATCCAAACCTACATGGCCCTGTGTGAAAAAGTAATTGCCCCCTGAACCTAATAACTGGTTGGGCCACCCTTAGCAGCAATAACTGCAATCAAGCGTTTGCGATAACTTGCAATGAGTCTTTTACAGCGCTCTGGAGGAATTTTGGCCCACTCATCTTTGCAGAATTGTTGTAATTCAGCTTTATTTGAGGGTTTTCTAGCATGAACCGCCTTTTTAAGGTCATGCCATAGCATCTCAATTGGATTCAGGTCAGGACTTTGACTAGGCCACTCCAAAGTCTTCATTTTGTTTTTCTTCAGCCATTCAGAGGTGGATTTGCTGGTGTGTTTTGGGTCATTGTCCTGTTGCAGCACCAAGATCGCTTCAGCTTGAGTTGACGAACAGATGGCCGGACATTCTCCTTCAGGATTTTTTGGTAGACAGTAGAATTCATGGTTCCATTTATCACAGCAAGCCTTCCAGGTCCTGAAGCAGCAAAACAACCCCAGACCATCACACTACCACCACCATATTTTACTGTTGGTATGATGTTCTTTTTCTGAAATGCTGTGTTCCTTTTACGCCAGATGTAATGGGACATTTACCTTCCAAAAAGTTCAACTTTTGTCTCATCAGTCCACAAGGTATTTTCCCAAAAGTCTTGGCAATCATTGAGATGTTTCTTAGCAAAATTGAGACGAGCCCTAATGTTCTTTTTGCTTAACAGTGGTTTGCCTCTTGGAAATCTGCCATGCAGGCGTTTTGCCCAGTCTCTTTCTTATGGTGGAGTCGTGAACACTGACCTTAATTGAGGCAAGTGAGGCCTGCAGTTCTTTAGACGTTGTCCTGGGGTCTTTTGTGACCTCTCGGATGAGTCGTCTCTGCTCTTGGGGTAATTTTGGTGCGGCCGGCCACTCCTGGGAAGGTTCACCACTGTTCCGTGTTTTTGCCATTTGTGGATAATGGCTCTCACTGTGGTTCGCTGGAGTCCCAAAGCTTTAGAAATGGCTTTATAACCTTTACCAGACTGATAGATCTCAATTACTTCTGTTCTCATTTGTTCCTGAATTTCTTTGGATCTTGGCATGATGTCTAGCTTTTGAGGTGCTTTTGGTCTACTTCTCTGTGTCAGGCAGCTCCTATTTAAGTGATTTCTTGATTGAAACAGGTGTGGCAGTAATCAGGCCTGGGGGTGGCTACGGAAATTGAACTGAGGTGTGATACACCACAGTTAGGTTATTTTTTTAACAAGGGGGCAATTACTTTTTCACACAGGGCCATGTAGGTTGGGATTTTTTTTCTCCCTAAATAATAAAACCATCATTTAAAAACTGCATTTTGTGTTTACTTGTGTTATATTTGACTAATGGTTAAATGTGTTTGATGATCAAAAACATTTTGTGTGACAAACATGCAGAAGAATAAGAAATCAGGAAGGGGGCAAATAGTTTTTCACACCACTGTAAATATTGTGCTTTCAGAAATTATTCATTTTTGTACTTTATAATGTTTTTTCCCCGTCTTCCTGCTTTTTAAGGCACTAATTTTGTTTTCCACATTTCTTACAACATAGTCAGAAAATTATTGGGGAAATTATAATTTCATTTACATTATCAAGACCCTAAAATAAAAATGTATTTACATAGTACAGTAAATTATATCTGTTAAATTTACATTGTTATAGTGTCATTTTAAAAATACTGATTGAACATGCAAGTATGATGGATAAAAAAATATCACTAAAGGCAATGTAACAAAAATATTTAGATTTACAATCATGCCACATGTTTTGTCACTTTTGTCCATATGAAAGCATAATATCAAATGAGCTCTCAGAAATTTATCATTAAAATAATAAACAGGAACAAAGAGTTATAAATTAATAATGGATTAAATAATTTGATTGGGCAAATTAAAAGAATGTGTTTGTTAAAAGAGGTAAGTTTTTTTAGTTACAGTATTCTCAATTTGTGCTGAATGATGAATATACTATATACCATGGAAACAACAAATATAGCAGTGCAGTAAGTTTAGAAACTTATTTAAAATATTCTTGATATTTTTGTGATACCACAACACACATAAAGAACATTTCATTAGAACTTCAAACCGCCATTGTGCATTGTTTTTTGTATCTGAGTGAGGTACAGTGCCAATTTTGAGAAAAAAAAGTTTTCGCTCTTATCGTATTTATATTAAAAAAGTTATACCTGGAAAGTGTGTATTTCAAAAAGATAGTTAAGATGATTATTTTTAAGCAATGCATAGTGTCATATAGAACAGTGTTTCTTAACCACTGGGGATGGTTGTTGTCTGCTGCCAGTAGGTCCCAAGTTGCTAATGTTTATAATTTTGGTGGGTTGCACAGCCTAGTGATTGTGCTCGGTGCCCCACACTTTTGATGGTTGAGCTTGATTCATGAAGAGGAACCTCTCCGACGATCAAGCCTGATTGACAATGGGAGAAACACTCTAATGATTGTGCGCATGAAGAGGGCTGTGGGTCAGTTTTTCACAATGAATGTCAGTGCCAACAAAATAACAGTTAACAGTATGCAGCACATGCCGTTCAGACATCTTGCATGACAGAAGTAAAAAAAAAAACAGAAGAATCTCTACAGGTACTGGTGCCAACCTCCAAGTTATGAGGGGTGTTTTATGTACTGTAGCCTACTACTCCTTTCTTATTTGATTTATTATTTGAGAAAGTTAAGACAGTAGGTGAAAACATATTGAAAATAAAACTCATTATGTTGATGGTCATGGCTGCCATATGCCATTTTTCCATTTAAAATAACTAAGCTAATTCTAGATAATCATTTAAGCTACTCTTTGATTGTTTACTTCTTGCAATTTGTGAATAACTAAAATAAAACATAAGAAATAATCTTTATTGATATCTGTGTTAGAGTCAGCATATATGAGTCAGGGAAGATTAATCATACATCCAGAATTTGCATATCATTGCTCCTTAAATATAGTGAAACACTTAAGTGTTTTAAAGTGCCATCTTTTTTTTTTTTCTTTACATGTAAACGAAAAAATGTGCTTGATACACTTACTAATTATTTACCAGTTATTGTTGTAAATACCTAAATGATGATTTCATTTTCATTTTTTTCATACGCAGTTGTGCCTTTATTACCAATAATACAAAATAATTGTAACGGTTATTTTCTTCTCCTAAAAATGAACTATCTTATGGATCTTACAAAGGCTGGTAGTTAGATTTATACTTGTGAAATCTTTACACTTTCCAGTTACAAAAAGTAGTGCATAGACATAGTTCTTGGTTGGCAACAGAAGCAACGGGTTTCTGTTGAAATTAATTTCTTAATTCAAATACAATTCCTGTTGTTAGTAAAAGGTATTAATCCATTATGTTACTCATAATGCATTAAATCACCCAGTTTCCACTTTTTTCATTGTTTATAAGTATTTTGTTCAACATCTCTGAGGAACACATCATTGTGAAAATGGAAAAATATGTTCACTCCACCCTTAGCTACATTATTTTTTTGTAGTTTAATTTTTCAGTACTCCATTGTGTGGCTCATAATACATTAAAGCCCCTATTTCTACAATGTTTCTCAGTTTTTAGGAGTATTTTGTAGCATTTCCATGAGGAACACGTCAAGGTGTAAATGGAAAAATCTGTTCACCCTTAGCTATATTATTATTTGCAGTGTATTATTTATCACAAACAATGAAGTAATGACAATTTTAAGGACATTAACTAAAATTCTACTATTAAATAAGCATCAGTGGACTGAAAAAAACTATACAATCTTTGTGATGTTTGTTAAGAAGTAATAGTAGTTTTTGAGAGCACTGAGAATTGGAGTAAGCTGTATAATTAAATGAAATAACACCTTGGCTGTAAGAATTCATCTTTGTATTAAGAACTTTTTTGGAACAAAATCCTGAAGCTATGGCAGGTTGAAAAAACTGAGTGTAAGTTGACTGGTTTTTGCAGATTTTGCTTATCCTTTTCAGTTGCCATTGTTTTGTTGCTGTTGGTTGACATAAATATATAAAAATGTTGTTACAATTTGTATCACACAATGTGTAATTGTTGGATAAAGCCTAAGTTATTTCCCTGGCAAAAACTCTCTAGGGTGTAAAAGAAATTGTTTAATAACATCATCATTGTACAATCCCACTCCGCGTGTATTTTGAGTTATGCAGAATGGAGCACTCTTAATCACACAGACACACACACCCAGCTGCTTACTCAGAGTAAAAGCATTCTCCTAACGGGAATGTGTTTTCACTGGCGACATCATATACCAGCTGTTAAGTGACTGGAAAATTCTGAGCACGAAACAGGGCAGTGTACAGACTAATAAAGGAATAAAAAAAAAAAAAAGGATTTAACACACTGATGTTTTTTTTATGCAGCATAAAACTGCTAGACCTTAGAAAAGCTCATGAGATTAAAAAATATTTTGAACAGTCTGACACCATTTACACTCCAAGCAGTAGTGAGGGTTCTGTGTGTATTTACTGCTGTAAAAATATTTTTGACAAATTCTGTAAAAGATTGAAAACTACCTTTATATATACACACACCCTGGCTGCAGAAAACCACATCAAATAATGTTTAAAGCAGAACAACATCTGCTGTGCTCAGAGTTATGGCATCATGCAACATCCACAGATTCTGTAGATCAGGCATGTCAAACTCACTACCATTGGTGGGCCACTTAAACCACCATACATGCGTCAGTGGGTCACACTGTAACAAATACTATTATACTATTATACTATTATACAAAGTTACTGTAGCTTTCTTTCCAATACTGAAAACTTTAAAAAATGTAACACTTAAAGTTTAAAGAAAGGCAATTTATTTCCATACACTCTCCGTACAACAGCATACAGTGGCCTCTTAGCTAGGTCTTTATATTATTATATTATATTCATTGCTTATATAGGAGTCTTACAGTGTGAGATCTATTTCTTTTGTCCCGACACTTGGCATCTCTTGTTAGTACCAGTTCATCAATATCAGGCTTGAAATCTTGTGCAGCTGCAACTTTTATGAGGGATGAAAGGTGCTCGACAGTAAGTCTTGAGCGATGTGGGGTTTTGGTAGCTTTCATTAACGAAAACAATTGCTCACAAAAGTATGTGCTTCTGAACATAGACAGTACTCTCGATGCCAACGCCTAACCTAGCAGGGGCGGCTCTAGGCTCGTGGCGACCCTGGGCAGAGAAAGAATCGGTGGCCCCTTCAACCGCCAATGTCAATATGGTATCTTATGCTCGCCGGATGGCCACATCCGTTGTGGACACTGCATAGCTGCCTCGTGCTCATGACACGCTGCTCTATGCGTGTGTCCGTAACTTGAAAAACAAGTGGCGGCCCATGATATTCTCATTACGACAGAACGTTATAATACTACATATAGCTTACTGCTCCGACTCTAGCGACATTAGTAAATACAATGTACTAATTAACAAGAAACACAATGTTTTTCAGCCACATTGCCGTCAGCTGTGTCGTTATTTTCTCTTTCTGTTTTATATTCAATGTACTGTATATTGGCGGAGCGGCCCTGGGATTCGGTGGCCCTGTGCAGGTGCACAGTTTACACATGCCTAAGGTCGCCCCTGCTGCAACCTAGCACTTCAGTTGTGACGTTGCGGCTCATTAACTTTGGTCAAGGCTCGTGGCTATACTAGCAGATGATGTTTCCGGTACTGTAATGCCATGGGAAAACGCACTTTTGTCAGAAGGCAGAAGTAAGAAAAGTCAATAAGTAACACCGAAGATGCAGAATGATTCAATCACAAATGATAGTAATCATTTTGTACAGGTTCAGTGCTAACTAGGATCTGTCACGCGGGCCGCACAGATTTCTGTTGCGGGCCCTGTTTTCGAAATGTCTTCTGTAGATGCTCTTAGCTACTGTATTGTCCTTTCCTCATTTATTTTACACTACTAATCAGATCATTTATATTATGGTGAATAGGAAATTATTAAGCAATCGTAGCCCCATAGGTCTTCACTGATTCAAGTTTTAAGCATCTCTGTGTTTAACTCATAGCTCACTGTAGTTTCACAAGTATTCAGTGATAGATGCCATACTTTTAACTTTTAAGTCATTGCTTGAAAGATGAAAAAGTTGCAATGCTTAGCAGTGCTGCTTTACAGCTACAGGTGCTTGGGTTTGAATCCCAGCTTGATTTTATACTGTACTAGAGAGCTTTTCCACCTGCTTGCCCAGTCTCTCAGGCCACTGCACCCACCCCCCAGGACATGCTACACTCCATCCGTTTTGGCAAATGTAGCAGCGGGCGGACTCGTATGATCGGATGTCCCCATGAATACAGGTTTGACGGGTCTTTATTTTTAACTTTTGTCGCGGCAAAACCAAATGGCGAGCAACAATGGTAACGTTACTGCCAGAGTCAAATAAAGATGGTACTTTAACGCCATTGACTAACACTTCTCCCGTATGAGCATAGGCCAAAGGATTAGCAGAAGCACTCTGCCCCTCACTCTGTGTCTCTCCGCTGACCGTTGCGTCGCCTCATGAAGCCCTCCACTGTGCATCACAGTTCTCCAAAGCATGCTCCGCAATGTAAGAAAAATACCATAATTTAGTGGCACAAGTCCCTCTGGGTTCACAGGGATTCCGTTCTGGTTCTCCCAAGTAGGTTTCCTCCCTCATGGTGTTAATGATCCCCAGTAGGGTGATCATATTATTATATGATTGCCCCCAGGTCAGCTGGGCGAGTTTAGTGGGTAGGCCATTTATTATGATTGCACAGGCCACCTTTTCTACAATGTTACAGGCATTTTTATTGTATGGCTGTAGCCAACACCCGACTTTTGCCCATAGATTCATGGCCTGTTCTCTGAGAGAATCCTCTGGGTTATACTCCCAGTTCATGATATCCCCCACCTTTTCCACAGATATTTTTCTGTGTGGGTTTCTTTGGGTTGGTCCCCATCCTTGGAAGCCCATAATAGGTCTCCACTGTGTTCCTTTCAGAACCTGGCCCTTGTCTGTAGGTCTTCTGCCTACGCGCCCATGTTCTTTTTAAGGAGAACTGGGTCAGAACATACTCTAGATCCCCCCCAACACACACCATCAGACCCCAGCTCGGCAACACAAGAATGGTTCTTTCCTACCTGATAGGTCTTTGGTGGTCCATTATGATGATGTGTTGAGACGATTTGTTGGTTCAGCTTCCTATTCCACCAGGAGGCCATCCTGCCGACTACGCCACTGATAAAAGAACGAGTCTCAACACTTTCAAAAGGTTGGGGGCCACCCGTATATTATTCCTAGCTGCAAAGGATTATTTCGGTGACAGCGATGTTGTTTATTCGAGTTCCACACTGAACTGTTTGAGGTAGCCAAGATGGAGGCTTTTATGTCTTTTAACCTGGAAGTGACGTCAGTCTGGGTGCCGGAACAGGAAGTGACGTCAGTCTGGGTGCCGGGACAGGAAATGACATCAGTCTGGGTGCCGGAACAGGAAGTGACGTGAGGTCAGGTAGGTTTTCCCGTATTTGATCTGCAGAAATAACAGAGAAAGGTTAAGAGCACCCCGCCTGGCCCGGCACAGAAAAACACTGAGGCACGTATAAAAGTAAAATTACTTTTATTTTTTCTTCAGCTGTGTGACACGTCTTCCCCGTGCCACACAGCCCAAACACAGTCCCAAACACAAACTCACAACTCTCCACCTTGCTCCACCCCTCCTCCCAGACAAGCTTCATCTTCTTCCTCCCAACTCTGGCTCTCCGAGTGGTGGTGGCTGGGCCCTTTTGTAGGTGGGGCTGAAAGCTCGTCCAGCCGGGCTGTGGGAAGCAGGCAGCTCCCCCTAGTGGCCACGCCGGGCCCCAACCAAGCTGTGGAGGACTCCAGCCCTGCGGGCGGTTGGGGAATCACCGTCGGCCAGGGAGGCTGCCACCAAGCGTCCCGGGGGAGGTATTGGACTGCCCATGGCGGCTCCCCCGAAACATAAGCAGCAGGGGCGTCCCTGCCGGGCATGGGACCCGGCTGTCCTTCACCGTTCCCCACCCTCAGATGAGGCTTGTGGGGCTCATCGGCCTGCCCTGCGAGGGCCGGTCCTCTCCAGGACAGGGAGTCGGCATCCTTGGCTCCACGGCTGCGCCCTGTAAAACATAATGAACAGGTCTGGGGGCGCCCCCGACGTGCCTGCCACTCAGACGTCCTCCTTGGAAAACCCCTCCAGACATGACCAGCGTGACCACAGGAAAAACACAACCGACCCCCTCCAGCTCGACCCTTGCGGGAACGGAAGCAGGCAGGAAAGTCCTGCCCCTTTGCCCACTCCAGGGAGGGCTTGTGACGTGTTCAGCCCCTCCGCAGCGTAGCCCTCCTGCACGGTCACACCGCGGGCTTACGCTGCACCTTGTCAGGAGTCCCCGACCTCTTTGTCCGGGTCCTCCTCTTCCTCTGGGGTGCACTGGCGGTCTGGGTCCCCTTATGGGAAGAAGGAGACCCTGTGCCGCCTGCACCCCTTTAGATGACCGCGAGACCGGTGCAGGCAGAGGGGACGGGGTTTTTTGCAGCGGACATCCACCAGCTGCCTCTCCACACGTTCCTCTGCCACAGTATCGGTCCACCGGCGTCTTGTGTAGTGGGCGGGCGCCCTGGCAAGCAGCACTGATCATATCCGCAGCCGTTGCGCTCCGCCCCCTTTCCTCTACGGCCCAGGCTTCACCTACCTGAACCGTTGTGTCCTGCAGGCAGGAGGCTGGCGCCCCGTGTCTCCAGCCATTTAACAGCGGCCGCCAGCCGAGCGCCGATCTTCCAGTCAAGTCCTCCTTCGTCTCCTGCAGGACCTGAAAAACCTTAACTAAGGACTGCAGAGGAAGGAGAACATATTTCAACTCCTCTACAGCCCAAGAAAAGTTAATACGTTCGGTTG